>NW_027449182.1:0-15166 GCF_964194025.1 Convolutriloba macropyga
GAATAAAGCTCACATTGGACAAAAGAAATGCTCAGGTAGTTTGAAAAGCCGCAACAGAAAATGCAAAAAAAATTTGCAGAATAGTTTTATATATTTTATAATGTCATGTCGGGAGTATCTCAGCAAATATCACTTTATCATCCAACATTTCTATCCTGAAGATGATTGAAAAATCGAAAGAATTATAAGACATGACTTAAATATTTAAAAATTGCCAGTTACACTTGATACCCTACAAGGAGAAATTGATTTTAATAATCTTTTTTGCCCGCGGAAACTGTGATTATGAATTATTTGTGCAATAAACGTAATAAGTCCTATAGTTGCGCTGCGGTGGAAAAAACATATACTATTTGGTGTGATAAAACAAATGACAAGAATAAAAGGAGTTGTAACAAATTAAAATTAAATTATCTTTCTTATTCTCAGAAACTTCAATCAACTTTCCGAGAAAATAGCAGATCACGTCATATAATATCGCAGACCCATTTATTAAGACTTTATATATTATTGTTTCCTCCAAGCACTTTTTTTAAAGCAAAACTGTCATTTCATTTTTTGTGCTAAGGGTGTTTTTTTGAAAAAAAAAGTTACGTATAAGAGTTAAAAGAATCGGTCCCGGTAGTTGTTTTTTAAACAACAAAATCAATAAGAAATCTGATAGGAGTTTAAAGACTTTTCCTGCCGTCTGGTTGCCTCAATTCAAATAATGTTTGGCTCAATCAAAAACATTTTTTCATTGTGATGTAAAGGTTCTCTCTTTTTTGAAAAAGTTCTTACTGAACGATTGGAACAATTTTGGGGGGTTGGCATAGCTCTAATTAGCTGCAAGAGAGTTTAGTTGGCTTTATTGTTATAAAAAACTAATATAGCTAATCTGTGCGGCTAAAACATGCAAAAATTTTAAGTTTTCTGGAATTTTTTTCTCAGATAAGTATAATGATTGCAAATGTTTTTGTCTGTAAAACTTATTTTCAAAAAGGAAACTTTCATTAACAAAAATTTTGTTCGGTTATGAGTTATGTGTAGAGACATAATGATTGCCGAGTGATATAACAGTTTGCAAAAGAGCGGGAAAAGTTGTTGGATGTTGGCAGCAGTCATTTTGTTTCTCATTCACTCCGTTATTACATGACCACTGAAAACTTTTAGGGATTCTAAAGGATTCTTTCTATAAAGAACTATTTAATACTGTTGATTAAGCTGATAAATCAATACAATTTTAATTTGTCATACAAAAGCATAATCTTCCCTACTTAGCATCTGTAAAAAGCGAAATCAGGCCAAGATGAATGTTAGTTGGATAAGATATGAAAATGATGACAAATAAAATTTGAAAGCATAAAAATGCTAGTATTAAGAGAGCAGAAACTGTTTACTATGAAGAAAAAGTTAAATCTGTTTCCAATAAAGTCTACTCTGTTATAAACTCGTGCAGATATAATAGGACGCCATCAATTTCTCAATAGCTAGAATCCAATAAAAACCTCGTGAAATGAAGAAAAATATTGTTAGAAAAGGGACGGACAAGCGATCTAACAGACAAGCGTAACATTTACGATGATCGAACTCACCAGCACCTGCACTGAATAGAAATGGTTAATTGCTATCGGACATAGGTCAAACGACGCATCGTTTACGGGCCTTAGATAATGTGCTGTGAGCGGGTATGCGACAAAAAAATAGTTCCCAGAACCTCATATCTGACTTTAAGTTTTTTTGGATCTATTCTGTCCCCCCACCCCCCAGCTTAGTGAGCATTAATCATTTATGACCCCAGGCACATGCTATTTTCTTACATAATAACGTGCTATATAACAGCATACATACATACATATATATATATATATATATATATATATATATATATATATATATATATATATATATATATATATATATATATATATATATAATTTGCAACTGGGGGTCATAAAAACACTGCGGGCGGAAACAGAATAGATCAAGTTTTTCAAATATATTTTAGAGTACAGTAAACCCTAGTAATGAGCGGATTCAAACCTTGCAAAATTTTGTGTTGGGTTATGGACTTTCGCAAGCGGAATAAAAAGCGTTTTTAACTAAGTAAAAAGAATTAATTTCTCAAAAATGAGAGAATAACAAAATGATATTTTACAGTAGAATTGAGAGATTTACAGGAGAGATCTGATTATTAGATCAAGAAGGTGATTTGAATTTGGGGATGAAAAAGGACTCAAAAATCAGCTGTATAAATACCCATTATCAGTGTGAAAAAGTCAAAATACAAAACTAATCTTAGCACCGTGATTTATAGTGGGGGTCGCAAGGGTTACCCAATATGGTTTGCTTCTGCAAATCAGTCGCAAAGGGAACCATAAATGGAATGCATTTGCACTTTTCTTAGAATTCATTCACACTTCCGGAGATATCATCATCATTTAATACATGCTGGGAAGATTTTACATCACTTAATCTAACTCTAATAATAGTTATCTAGATTCACCAATTTGAACCGAATATTGATTCTCAGCACCATTTCTTGACGATTCATTTATATAATTTCTTTGATCGAAATCATATTGCTGTCTTTCTAATCTGGTAAGTCAAACTTTCTTTCTAATTCTCACTAAGTTTAAGACTATAGTTTGATCGATATTCTAACACCCCCACTCATACTTGAGCTGATTGCGTAGAGCCTGCTCCTATCAAAACTGCTCTGAATGTTTCCACTTTCGAAACGGGTAAGGACTTTGTGAACATGTCCGCTGCCATTTTGTCTGTAGGGACGTAATGAATTGAAATAGTCCCATCCTCAGTCTTGTCACGAATGAAGTGAAACTTTGTCTCGATGTGCTTGCTCCTCTTGTGCACGACTGAGTTTTGGCAAAGTCTGATACAACTTTGGTTGTCCTCTCCAATTGCTATTGGACGTTTCTGTTGGATGCCAAAATCCTCTAGAAGTTGTTTCAGGTAGAGTGCTTCCTGAACTGCTGCTGCCATGCCCTGATATTCTGCTTCTGATGAAGAAAAAGCAACTGTGGCCTGCTTCTTGACACCCCAGCTGAGTGCTGCGCCACGTCCGTTGAGCTTGAAGTAATAGCCCGTTGTTGATTTTTTGTCGTTCACGTCTCCAGACCAGTCTGCATCACTTTCCCCCACTAAATCATAACTAGCCTCTTTTGTGTAAGTAAGTTTTAAACGTTTTGAACCTTGAAAACATCGCAGAAGTCGTTTTCCGCACATCCAGTGTTGATAGGTAGGTGCATTCATGTGTCTGGACAGAATGTTGACTGTGAATATGATGTCTGGCCTCGTCTCTTTGGCCAGATACAGAAGTGATCCAACCAAGCTTCTGTAGATCCTCTGGTCCACTTCTTCGTCTACGTTCTGTGCTGTCTGAAGTTTCAAATTCAAATCAGCTGGAGTTCTTAAGGGTTTGCATTGATCCAATTGAAACCGCTCAAGCATTGTTTCTATGTAGCGTTCTTGGTCGACTGTGACTTTGCCCTCTTCTCGTCTAATTCTTAGACCCAGAAACCAGTGTAGTCTCCCTCTGTCTTCCATGTGAAAGGTTGCTGCTAGTGCCTTCTTGACATCAGAGACCACTGTCATACTTCATTATGCTACTATGATGTCGTCAACCCAGACCAAGATGAAGGTGTGATCCTCTGCCTCTGATCTTGCGAACAAGCAGTGATCGTTCCTGCTTCTGGTGAACCCCTGTCTCAGTAGGAAGTTTACCCGTTGTACCAGTTGTTAGCAGCCTGTTTCAAACCATAAATTGAATTATTTAGTCGACATACTAACTTCTCCCCATCTGATCCGCGTTTTACAAACTCTTGTGGCTGCTCCAGATACACTTCTTCATCGATTGGTGAGTGCAGGAAAGCAGTCTTGACGTCAAATTGTGCATCACATGGCCCTGCTTCGCTGATAGCTGAAGTAGAATCCTGAATGTCTCTGGCTTACAGGTAGGCGCAAAAGTCTCAAAGTAGTCCAGTCCTTCCACTTGTTTGAAGCCTTTCGCCACATAGCGCGCTTTGTGTTTGTCCACGTGACCACTGGGTCCCAATTTCAATTTGTAGACTCATTTGCCCGGCCGGTATGACGTCCCTGTCTGTGGGTAGTCTCACTATGTTCCAAGTCTCGTTGTCTTGGAGTGCCTTGACCTCGTCCTTCATTGCCCGGTGCCACTGGTCCCAATCGTCAACTTGCTTGGCCTCGTAGACTGTTTTGGGTTCCACATAGTCGCCCTCAGTCACAGCAAGAAGGGTCCTGACTTCTCCAAAAAATTGCGGAACATTCCTTGCTCGTGTCCCTCGTCTGGGCTCTGCTCTGTCCGCGTGTTCCAGTGCATCTTCATTGAAGCCAACTGTCTCTAACTGTGAGAAGTCTTCTGTGTCACTGTCTTCCAGTGACTCTGAGTCTCTGTAACGCCCTCTTGTTGCAGTAGATCCTTCATCTAGTGCTGTTTCTCCAACATCTGAGGCCTCTGGTCTCAGTGTTGTGTCTTGAGTATTCACGCTCCCTGCGGCATGCCACTCCTCCTTAATTGCAGTAGATGTGTCCTGTCGTTCTCTGTTGTCATCATCTTGATGACCATCATCTGGGTGCCAGATTCCCAGTTCCGACCCATCATCTAGTAGGTCAGCCGTTTCTTTGTTGTCAGGGATTGAGCCCACTTCAGACTCCTTGATGATCATATCTCGAACTGCCATCACCTTGCGTGTGTTGGGTATGTACACCAGGTATCCATTTTCTCCTTCAGTGTAACCCAGAAACTTTCCTTCCAGTGCCTTGGGTTCAAGTTTGCTGACGTCTCTGTCCCTCTTCCTCATGAAGACTGTGCAACCAAAAATAGATAATTTACTAATTGGAAGCTTAGGTTTTATATCTCTCATCAGCTCTGCTGGGAATTTTTCTTCTCCTCGTCTTACAACCAAGTTTCTGATCCTTGCTGCGTGAAGAATTGCTGCTCCCCACATTATCTTGGGAATTCCTGAGTCAATGAGCAAACATTTTGCCATCTCCAACAGTGTCCTGTTGCGCCTCTCGGCTAACCCATTCTGTTGTGGCGTCTCTGGTATGGTCTTTTCCTGTAGAATGCCTGCATCTAAGCAGTACGTCTTGAACTGCTCTGAGAGAAACTCCTTCGCATTGTCTTGCCTCAGCTTCTTGGGCGTCCCCACCCTGAGAACAAATTTCTTCAGGCTGGCCAGTACTTCACTCTTTGCCTTAAGCAAGTCCACAAACACAAACTTCGTGTACTGGTCTGCAAACACTATGCAGAACCGGAACCCTGACAGTGACTCTACTCTGAAAGGTCCCATCACGTCTGTGAACACCCTCTCCAGCTTCTCTTCTGCTTGGGTCTTTGCCACTCTTGGTACTGGAGTCTTTGTGATCTTGGCCAATGCACAGACATTGCATACATCATCGAGTTCCCCCACTGTCTCTGGTGCATTCCTGACCACATCCGCTTGATTCAAATGACCCAATCGTCTGTGCCACTTCCTTGCACTATCAAGTTTCACGCTGTTGGAACTCATCTTGAATTCTAGAACGCTGCAGGGTAACTAAAACAAATTATTTTCTTGTGTTAGTTTTACCCGAGTACCCTTCTTGCAGCTGTTTACTCTCTCGAAAGTGAAGCTATGTCCCCATTCCGTGCATCTTGAGACTGATAGGAGGTTTGAAGAATAGTCCGGCACACACAGAACATTTTTGAGTTCGCATTGGAATTCCCCTTTGTTTGAGGGTATGCTGATCCTCACACAGCCTCTGCCCACCACTCTGGAAGCCTCTCCGTTGGGATTTCTGACCACTGATTGAATCGGCACAAACTCAAGGAACGCATCGATGTTCGTCACTATGTGATCTGTACAACCACTGTCCACTAGCATGACTGCTGTCTTCCACTGGGTAAGAGCTGCCCAGCATTCCTCGTCTGGTGTAGCCAATGTTGGACCCATCGCCACTGACTCGTGTTTGCCTCCATCTCTTTGTCTCTTGCATGCCCTGTCTAGGTGACCCTTCTCACCACACTTGCTGCATTGTGCTGTCTCCTTTTTCCTGCAGTCCTTGGCAAAGTGTCCAGGGATCCCACACAAAGCAGTTTCTTTTCTTGGGTCCCTTCTTGAAGTCACGCTTCACTGCCAGTGCCACTGAACCACTTTGTCCCTTGTGTCTCTGCACCGTGCTCCCATGAAAGTTCTGCAACCTTTTCCTCATTTCTGTGAAGTTCGTTGCCGGGTTGAAGCTTTCCTGTACAACAAAACTTTCATACCTCATTGGTAGACCATTGAGGACCAAGGCGTTGAGAAGAGGGTCTCTCGAAAGTGAAGCTATGTCCCCACTCCGTGCATCTTGAGACTGATAGGAGGTTTGAAGAATAGTCCGGCACACATAGAACTTTTTTGAGTTCGCATTGGAATTCCCCTTTGTTTGAAGGTATGCTGATCCTCACACAGCCTCTGCCCACCACTCTGGAAGCCTCTCCGTTGGGATTTCTGACCACTGATTGGATGGGCACAAAGTCCAGGAACGCATCGATGTTCGTCACTATGTGATCTGTACAACCACTGTCCACTAGCATGCCTGCTGTCTTCCACTGGGTAAGAGCTGCCCAGCATTCCTCGTCTGGTGTAGCCAATGTTGGACCCTTCGCCACTGACTCGTGTTTGCCTCCATCTCTTTGTCTCTTGCATGCCCTGTCTAGGTGACCCTTCTCACCACACTTGCTGCATTGTGCTGTCTCCTTTTTCCTGCAGTCCTTGGCAAAGTGTCCAGGGATCCCACACAAAGCAGTTTCTTTTCTTGGGTCCCTTCTTGAAGTCACGCTTCACTGCCAGTGCCACTGAACCACTTTGTCCCTTGTGTCTCTGCACCGTGCTCCCATGAAAGTTCTGCAACCTTTTCCTCATTTCTGTGAAGTTCGTTGCCGGGTTGAAGCTTTCTTGTACAACAAAACTTTCATACCTCATTGGTAGACCATTGAGGACCAAGGCGTTGAAGAGGGTCTCTGAGACTGCTTTCCCTGCTTCTTGTAGCCTTGTGAGCAACTCCTGTCCTCTGATGAAGAAGCTGTCCAAATCCTCAGAATCCTCGAGCTGCAGTCGAGCAAGCTGTGCCTCTAAAGTCACCACTGTCGGCGTCTCCACACACTGAAATCTCTCTTGCAAAAGCTTCCAAGCCTTTGCTCCATCCCCAATGCCGTCATCTCCCACACAGTCATGTCTCATCAGCATGAGGGTTGTTGCATCTAGAGTCAGTGCCAAATGGCACCAAACATTGTTCCGTTTCTCCTTGATGTCTGCAACTTCCTTCTCATGTGCATCCTTCAGCACCTTGTGGTTCTTCTTCTCATCATTGGTTGCCCCATTGGCCAGTGGCGCAGGCTCATTGGGTTGCTCCTCTGTCCCCAGTAGTGATTTGTAGAGTCCCTTCGTCTGCATCATTGCCACAAATCTTGTGCTACAGATTGGAAAGTCCTGTGCCTTTCCTGTGTAGGTCAGCAGCTTCACTGTCTGTAGATTCATTGAAGTTTGAGCAGGCAAAACAGTTGTGAAAAGAAAAGGTACTAAGCACAAAAGGATTATGACTGTCAACAACAAATTAGTTTTGTTTTGGAAAATAATTTTATGACTTAGAAAATTGCTGGGCCCATAACCTGTTGGGTTATGGACTTTCGCAAGCGGAATAAAAAGCGTTTTTAACTAAGTAAAAGAATTAATTTCTCAAAAATGAGAGAATAACAAAATGATATTTTACAGTAGAATTTAGAGATTTACAGGAGAGATCTGATTATTAGATCAAGATGGTGATTTGAATTTGGGGATGAAAAAGGACTCAAAAATCAGCTGTATAAATACCCATTATCAGTGTGAAAAAGTCAAGATACAAAACTAATCTTAGCACCGTGATTTATAGTGGGGGTCGCAAGGGTTACCCAATATGGTTTGCTTCTGCAAATCAGTCGCAAAGGGAACCATAAATGGAATGCATTTGCACTTTTCTAAGCATTCATTCACACTTCCGGATATATCATCATCATTTAATACATGCTGGGAAGATTTTACATCACTTAATCTAACTCTAATAATAGTTATCTAGATTCACCAATTTGAACCGAATATTGATTCTCAGCACCATTTCTTGACGATTCATTCATATAATTTCTTTGATCGAAGTCATATTGCTTGTCTTATTGCTGGAAGTCATAAAATTTTTTAACCATTCCGAGATTCGAACCGTTGACCTCCCAAATCAACCTCCCTAACCAAATACACTGGCAACTGCGCCATCAGACACTACATTTTTTGCTGCTGCAACCAATTTATATTAGCAGTGGGCTTTACTTCGAAATTAGAGCAATAGAGATCAATCAAAAAAGAAGAACGAAAGCGTGAAAAGTCACTTGAGAAGTCAAAGAATGTTCTAGAAGAAAAGCGCAAAATGGTCAAGCAAAAAAATTGCATAAAAAAGACCAACACGTTCACAATAATTGCTATGAACCTCGTTCAAGAGCAACATAGCATAGTAGGCAATCGAAGATGGTGAAAATTCAAAAGTTTTGTGATAATTCCGCAAATTGCAGCGGAAAATGATGGACCAAACATTAATAATCGCGGCGTACGTATCACGAAAAAAAAAATAGTTTCAGCGGTGCACTGTGTTAATACTGGGCCTAGTTATCAGCTTTTTTTCTATAAACTAACGAGTGAAGAAGTTGTTTGAAACAGAAAAACTAAGGCTAGTGGAATTTTAGCGGAATAGTGCAGGATTCTATTCATAGTCGTTGCGTTTTTTTGAGCGGAACATGAAAAAAATGTAAAAAAGAGCAAAAAAAATTAAGAACACAATTTTTGTTATAACGCTAACCTCTCAATTTGCTGCATCTCTCTGAGACGCCATTTTCAGATATCTCAATTGAAGAAGGTGGCTCCGAATTGTCGTCCTTCTGCAAGATGTCTGAGAAGTTTACCAGGTTGATGAAGCACAATTCGGGGTTCCTTTTTATGAACACACCACCTCTCGATATCTCTGCAATCAAACAAAACATTTCACAATAATTTGAATTAGCCCATGGCAAAATCTGTCTCGATTATAATTACGATGTAAATATAGTTCAAGTGCGCAAGACGTTTCAACGTAAAAATTGAACTGAATGCAATCAAATTATTGAAGAAATCCGGTTAATGATTTGAATGGATCGAAATTTTGTAAATTTGGCACCGTTTTTATTCAAATTTGGCACTTTTTCAGTACAACTCTGGGATACATCTTTCAGCGTATTTCCATAAAATTTGAAAAATTCCAGCGCATTTCAACTCTCACAAAACATTCAGCGCATATTCACCTCAAAGTTTCTTTCACAAAAATTTGGGAACGTCATCTCAATCTCAGAATTTCAGCGTCAGTCATTTCGTCCATAATGTTGCCATAGTCTTTCAGCGCATTCCTTTGAGAATTTCAGCGCATTTCTTCCAACAAAATTCAGCGACTAATAAACGCAGATCGTTCAGCTCCTTCTGAAAACTTCAGAACATTTGAGATCAGCTCATTTTGAGCCCATTCTTAACGAATAGTTCTTCTTTTTTTGCTTAAACTCGTTTCGTTGAGATTCTAAGAAATGCGCTTGAATTTCGAAGAAATGCGCTGAAATTCTAAGATGAAAAGTCAACTGCAGAGTATTAGGGAGCTGTTTGTAAATTGAAGAGTGAAATTCTGTTTGCTTTTAGACAAACATCTCAATTTAAGTTTTCAAATGATTTTTAGTAACCCGTAACGTCATACGCTCTTCCATAGTTTTTGTTTTTTTTTCTTGATTTTAATATTCTGCATTATTGTTCCGACCCCTCTTGAGGGGGGAGGAACTATATACTCAAATGGGTTTTTTTTTGTTCAGTCAATTTTGGCCGATCGATATATTCATCGTAGAGAGTTGAGACTGGTATCATTAGAAAGCTTGTCCAGCGTAGAATATAGAATTTAAAAGATGTTTTTTGATTTTCGTTTTTGACAGGGAGATATCGAGGTTTAAACTTTCGAGAAAATAGATTGAATTCCGTTGATTTCATTCACCTTTTTTCGGAATTTTTGACTAAAATTTTGATAAAATTGAAAAAAAATTTCTAGAAAATGTTGTTCATTTTACATTTAAAGACAAAATAAATTGTCGGCTATTTGCATTGAATTTTTTTGGTCACAAATTCCGGCTAAATATTTCACAAAATTCAGACTTTTTCATCAAAAACAGCTCGAAATAAGTTTCTTTAGTCCACTCTGATTAAATTTGCAAGAAATGCACACCCAAACACCACTAACATAATCTTTGTAGGCTGAAAAGGGGGCTGATTCTACTTCAACTTCCGTTGAGAGTGCTCTGTAAATAAAACTTTGCCGTTTTTTGCTAACTTTATTCGTTGATTGTCAAAAACGCAGCATTTATTTTTGTTTTTTTTTAACTAACAAAATATCTATATCAAAGACATTCCAAAAATTAAGTATTCCTAATGAACAATCAACATTAGCAGGACTAGTTCTGTAACAATCTTGGACCGTTACAATCCAAAAATAATTCGGATTATCGTCACTCGGTTTTTTATAAAAAAAAAAGTTAGATCTTTTTTATATTAATTAAATAACAGAACATTTCAAATCGAAGCTCACTAGTGATAGTTCCTATTGGCTTCCTAATTATCTCGAAATTAATTTATCTAGTTGATTGCTTGAAAACTTATGGTCATTTTGACTTTCAAAATACTTGATTTTCAAATAAAAAATGGCTTATTGAATTTTGCCTCCATTTTTCTCTTAATTTGGTCAACTTGTAGCTTAGTGTCAGCATTCAGAGAGTGCTCCTTCTTTCTGCTGAATACAAATTTAGTCTTTATTGCGGTTTCACGCCTCAAGTTATGGTGTTCTGGATTTGATATTACTAGATTTTGCATTTTTTTAAATTTTTTGGTATTTGCCCATTTTTCAAGTTTTCTAGTTTTGTCAAATTATCACCTTATTGTCAGTTCATATATCACATTTTGGCGTTCAAAATAACGCACATTTGATAATATTTAAGTTCTTAACGATCTAGATTGTGGTTTTTTACCGCTTCGACAGTACTTTCTCGAAGAATTTAATTGAATTTTTTTAATTTTGTCTTTAACTGTCGTTTTTACTTTGCCTTTTTAGTCGTATTTAATTTCCTGTACAATGACTCAGTTTGATTGGCTTCTCCTGGAAGAGTAGATGAGCCGATGTTCTGATATTAGAAGATAGATAATGGCTTTCATGACTTCGAAAATAATTGGTTTCCAAAATGAAAAAAAAAAACATTTCAACTTCGCAATTTTGTTCCTTTTGTTGTCTGTTTGTTGCCTGGTCTTGTTAATTAAAGGCTAAAGATGACATTTTTATTGTCAATGGAAGGTGTCAAAAGGGATTGGTTTCTCAAAATCTAATGTTTTTAAAGAATTCGTTATGACTTTACTGGCTTCGACACGGGTTTTTCCAAAAAAAAAAGTCAACTAATTTTTGATTTTTGTCATATTTGACGTTCTTTTTGTAGACGTAAGACTTGTTATGGATAATTGCAGTTCTCGAAGGCTTCCATTGGAAGAATAAACGAACTTATTCAATTTTTCATTTTGTAATTAATGGCTTTCATGTCTTTGGAAATAAATTTTTTTCGATAAAAACAAAAATTATATAATCTTGCTTTTTTTCTTTTTGGTCTAATTGTGACCTAGTTTCATTAATGGGAGGTCACATAATACATTTCAAGGGAAGGTGTCAAAAAGGATTGGTGTCACAAAATCTAATGTTTTAAGAGAATTCGTTATGACTTTACTGGCTTCCACACGTGTTTTTCACAAAAAAAAGTAATTGAATTTTTGATTTTTGTCGTATTTGATGTTCTTTTTGTAGACGTAAGACATATTCTGGATAATTGCAAGTCTCAAGGCCTTCCATCGGAAGAATAAATGAACCTATTCAAATTTTTCATTTTGTAATCAATGGCTTTTATGTCTTTGGAAATAAATTCTTTTCGAAAAAAACAAGTATTACATAATTTTGCATTTTTCCTTTTTTGTCTAATTGTTGCTTATTTTCAATAATGAGCGGCCAGATAATGCATAATCGGTGTTCGACGAAGGTGCAATCGAACCTATTAGGGGGGCCAAAGTATGGCTTTACGGCTCCCAAAGCAATTTCTGGCAAGTTTTAATTGATTTTTAGTTTGTTGTCTATTTGTTGTTCTTTTTTTAACTGCATAAAAAAATGAATACCAAGAGTTCTTAATTCCATTCTATAGACGCATTGGTAATTGTAAACCTATGGGATATTTTAGTTGATTCCTAATGATTTTCATTACTTTAAAATTAATTGTTTTTTTAAAATTCAGCGAATTTACTTTAAAATCTCTGTTCTTTTTTGTCTAATTGTTACCAGGCTTTATTATGAACTGGTGAATAACCATTTTTTCTGGTGAATTACAAGTTATTTTGTTTATTTTCAGTTTTATCTGACGCTATTTTGATTTTGTCATTAAGTTTTGTTTTTTAAAACGGACATAATTTTTTTGATGTAATTAATGTTTGTTGTTGTTGTTTGATTTTGCCGTTCGTCTTCGCTCGCTTTCTCAATATCAGCTTATCTCATCAATCTAATGCATCATTTTTTACTCCACTGAGTTATTGGCTTTGGAGGCTATCTTTTCGTTCATACACCATTTTTTTTTTTGAAAAATACTTGAATTTTTTGTGTTTTTCCATATGTTACTCATTTGGTAGACAATTATGCCAAAATTGTGGATGAGCGGGGTCGGAACTTTATGTGCGATCGCACATTACAGAGCCGCCTTGTTTAAGAAATATACCAACAAACACTATTATGTTAAATACCATCGCAGCTGAAGCGACGAAGAAACGTGATAGGAGACCAAGGTCAAAGTAACGTGACTTTTGTTTTCTTTTGCATTGTTCGACACGTTAGGTTGCACATAAGCTTTGTTAATACTTACCATAACAGTGTTTTTACGCAAAAACAATAGAAAAAACGTCAGAAAAGATGACTTCAACGTTTTTTTTATCTGAAACAGTAAGTCATTCTTTGTCGTCTTTATTTCATGTGCAGCCAACAATATGTGATTGTAGAGATGGAAAATGTCAGAATCTTGCCCTCTTGATCAACTTTCTGCGCTGAATTTTAGTCATTTCAACAATTTATTAAAGCTTCTTTTGCTCAATTAAAAAATCAATCGTTCAAAACAAATTTTAAATATTTATTTCACCCAAAAAACATAAATTTTATTCTATTTGGTTTGATAGGGGAGGAATTTTATGTTTCAATTGTTCTATTTAAAGTAAGAGAATTGAATTATCCAATTCAACAGCTTTTAAACCAGAATTTTGAACAAAGCTTTCAAACATTTTCTTCTATAAATTTGTTTGTCCACTTTGCAAAGACGCTAGCAGAATTGTTTCATTTGGCTGCCATTGTCAATAAATTATAAGTTTTGTTTTCAAGCGTACTTTTTTCAAAAGATAACACATGCGCTTAAAAAATGGTGACTGACGGATAAAAGATTATGCTTGATATAACGGGTTTTGCATACTACTATTTACCTTGAAAAAAGTAAGCCGTGGGCAAAAATTTCAATCTCAAGTAAGCATATCCAAGCACAAAAGCGATATGTAGCACACTGATTCAGTGATTATATGCAAGTTATAAGTGCCAAGAATCACAAAGACCCAGATGTTCAAAACAATGGTTGATTACGTTAGGGAAAATTAGACACAATTTATACGATATTATGGCCGAAGAAAAATAATTCTATTGATCTCAACTCCTTAACTATTAAATCATTCAAAAATACTAAATATTAAATCAATCAATTCAAAAAACCAAAATTTATATTGTCAAAAAAACTTTGAGAACTCTTTCTGCCAACAGTAATGAGATATGTTCTAACAGAAATTTTTCAATAATCTGAAAATAGAGTTAACTAGTTGCAAAACCTCGTTTTTACGAGAATTGGAATTTCTCACATCAACTTCAACTAATCATATTTTATAAAAAAGCTAGATATATGTTAGAAAAAACTTGCATGCATGTTCGAGAATCAATTTACAATGCTAAAAATTTTCTAATTTCCACAATCTTTTGGGTTTTATCTAAAAGGTGTACTGAAAATTAATACTATGGGCTTATCAAACAATCAATTGAGTAAATTTATCGTAATTGAGATGTAATTTTTTTGCCCTACTTCAGGTCACGTTGACCGCTTCAGGACTTCTCAAAAAATCAATTTGCTTAGTTGAATTAGTAATAGATACAAGTGTTTGAAATTAATAAATCATTTCTCAGTTTTATCTAGTTTTGTGTTCAATATCGACTGCTTTTCTTTTTGATTTGTACTTCCTTCTTTTAACCCTTGAAGGTCTGTTTCGGGCGAAGATCCATAATAGTGCATAGATGATAATTTATCGGGCATTATTGATGTATTGATGATGACAAGCTATATTGTTCGAAGACTAAAAGGTAGCAAACAACTGAATATTAATTTTAACACGGGTTTCACACACAATTCAGGTCGACATATATTACTTCTGCTACACATATGAACGCCCACATTTACAAACACACATAAATACACACACATATACACAAACACAGACATAAACAAACACATTCACATAATGAACCGAAAACTTGACTTTGCAAATAGCTTCTGCTCTTAAAGAGCTTTTCATAGTTCCTGATCAAGTTTTCAAACGCAAAAACTATCGAGAGGTGGCATAGTTCAGAAGAAAAAATTCCATAACTTAAAGTTATACACCACATGTTGGGTTTCATGTCGCGTTTCATCGATAAAGCGATCAGGAAAGTCAATTAAATTGAAACTAACCTCTCAATTTTGGTAATGAAAGTTCTCTCAATCCATAAGCATTGCTGTTGAAATCATTTGAACGTTTGCATTTGAGTTTTTTATTCACAGTTAAATCAATACTCCTCCTTTTAGTGAAAAATCAACAATTGAACAGTAATTGTTAGGATCAAGATATCGTATAATATCATTTTTAATAAAGAAGTCATCAAGGTAAGCTGAGATTCATAACTGCAATAGAAATGGCGAAACTCTCAATGCCATTAACAGTAAGTTGCACATTAAAACCATTTAAAG
>NW_027449183.1:0-12940 GCF_964194025.1 Convolutriloba macropyga
TGGCCTCAAACCCCTCATCGGTTGCAATCTTTTTGATCAGTTAGGACTTGCAGTTACACAAAACATCTTCACAAAAATGTAATCAATTTAACAGCATCTCACTGCATTCCGCATTTGAAGAACAAATAGACTTACAATTCAATGAATCAATAACTCGAATTGGACTATCAAAAAATCAAGGAGCAAAATCAAAACTACAATAAAATTTAAACCCCGATAACAAAATGGGAGACGCATACCCATTAACCTGCAGGATAAAGTAAATAATGAATTCAAAAAAACTGCTTGACGAAAACTTATAATAAAACTTACAAATTACCTTGACAAAAATTTCACTTCTCCAATTGTGATCACTGTTTAAAAAGACCAGTTAAAAAAACCTGCACTTGATTCAAAATTAATCAATAAAGCGATTCACAAAAACATGCCGAATATTGATACGCTAATCGAATCTATATCTCAACAAATTAGTTATCCCCTGTCGCAAAGCACCTCATTTTTTTCAACATTGGATCAAGAAGACGCTAGAATTAAACTTCTAACAGGCCGTTTTGCTAAATTAGAAATTAACTCGCTTAGTTATCGAATCTCACCATTGGGTATATCGCCGATCGAAAGACAAACTTCTTGAAGGACCGAAAACACTGAAGAACATACGTTCTTTTCTTGGTTCAGTGCATTACATAAGCAATTTCATTACGAATCAAGCAAAAAATAGTCATCTGGTACGCCCATTATTAAAAATCAACTAAATTCATTTGGAATGAATTACAAAAGCTGTTTTATTGAAATAAAGAACCGCATTGCAAATGCAACTGAAAATTTTCATTGGAACCCGCAACTCGAAACGCGGGTTAAATGTGATGCTTCAGTCTCCGGGCTTGGCGCTGCCCCTGAACACTTAACAATGGATGACTGAAAACCGATGGTTGATACTTTTAGATTTCTGAATTCTTATGAAGAGAAACATAGTGTCAAGGAATCAGAACTACTGAGTGTAGTTTGGTCTACTGATTATTTTAAAAAATCTTTGTGCGTTAAAGAACTTTAGGTTATAACAGATCACAGAGCACTCTTTAAAATTTAAAAAGAAATTCGTTCAAATACGTCATACAAAAGCAACCTCAACGTGCAAAAAACGGCCTGGTCGCTTGGATCTCATTTCCGCCTCCCAAAACTCCCTAAAATTATCATCTTGTCAATCTGCACATCATTTACACAATTTGCTCAAAACATGAAGTCGCACTGCGAATCACAACTCATAGTGAACCTATCATGAAATAAATTCAATCAGCGCATTTGACATTCGCCTACAAACGCATGGAATTCACTTTTCTACTGCAAAGCGAAATACATTAACAAATAAAGACTACATTGCAAATTTTTCTAAATATAAATACCCTGCGTCGCAAATACCAACTAACGATACACTCGCTGAGCGAAATTCACCTCATTTTAAGCATTTTTTCAAAATGAGAATGTAAAGTATTCCGAGGGACGAGAAACCATATTTTATCGGCCTAATATCCCGCTAATTTATAGACATCTCAAGTATATCTCCATGATTACCCAACAAAAATAAAATCAGGGCAATTGCCCAATTTAATTCCCAATAGCAGCCGCCTATAATTGTTTCAAATCCACATCTCAACTTTCCCCAAACTTTTGATTACGCCAATCTAAATTCGGCAAATAAAATCAATATGCCCCCCAAGAAGCGAACAATCGTTGACCCTTCCCGCAGAGCAAATCCATTCCCTACATCTGCTACACCAATATTCACAGCGGCATCCTCAAACATCTGAACACCACTCACGCCCAGTCCGCAAAGATCTAACTTCAACAACATAATAGGGAAATTATTTAGCAAGCCATTGATAGCGCCCCTAACGAAAAAAGACCTGGTGCACAGAGTGGCGGGTTACTACATTCTTACCAATAATGATGCTTCATTGAATTAACAAAAACCCATACATTCACTCTTATTGGCGGGATCTACATATTTGTTCCTGTCGCGTCTGCATAGACGAAAAATCGCAATACAGAATGTTATCGATGATCTCCACACAAGGCTCCCAGCTTCCTGGGGAATGATATTTATGGCCACTCATTGCTGGTGTTCATACATTAACCGGGAGCCAATTGTCGAATCCACTGAATGTAAACCCTGAACTGCAATTGGTAAGAACATTAAATAGGTAATTCCCGCTAATCAATTTCACTCTCATATACCGTGTGCTGAACCAAACCAAGAAATACAAATTCATTTTGGGGGACCGATCTTTGACGAAAAAGGACATGAAAATTATATCCCAACCGCAATAGTTCGTTTTTCTTAATTTCCTACTAAATGTATATTTGAAAACGCAAATGGTCCTAATGGACTAAGTTTTGTGGATAAGTTTATTGAAATTCATGGAGAACTACGTTCCATTCTTCTGGATCAAGCAAAATGTGTTGTGGGACAAAAACTAAAGTTTTTAAGTAGTGCGAACAATATTGAAAATATTGAAGCTCCTGTCAACGATCATCGAGCCATGGGACTGGTAGAAAAAACAATACAGACAATTAAGAATAGACTTGCAATTATCAACGAAGAAAAATCGGCTACTAATTCGTTCAACATAAAGCATGAACTAACGATTTTTGTCCACCAACTGAAAATCTGTCAACAGAAAACAACAAAGATTTCATCCTTTGAAGCACATTTTGGTAGAAAGCCTAATACACCGCTGAGCGTGATCCGTACTCTATATAATTGTCTAACTTCTCTTAAGAGAATATTGTAAACTATTGTTTAGATAAGGACACAGTCAACCCTGAAGCCATCCTCTCTGATCATAAGTGGGGAAAAAGGAAAGAGAAGCAATATCAAATCGGAGAAGGAGATGATTAGAGCCCCCAACGACGCTAATGACTAGGAGAAGAACAGCCTGGATGGCGAGTCAAGATTTCTCCGTACTTCGCTGTGCAGACCAAAATCCCTATCATAATGGGCGGTGCAAGTGAAGCTAGCCCATAAGTTGCATGAGGAACGTCGTTCGAAGAAAAATCTCAAAGAATTGTGCGAAGTCTTAGCGCTTGAATCACATATGTTGAATTTTAGCATGACAACTTCCACAATTAAAGAGCCGGGGAAGGCAATTCGGACTGGCCACAATGGCGAAGTGGCATAATTCGGGATCCAACAAGAACGCCGTACACCCCTAATTGTCGCGGACCGCGTAATAGCGAAAAACCAGTCGAAGAACGAATCCAGATCCTCATGGATGAGCACAACCTAAAACTGAAAGGGAATAAGAAATTGAAACACAAGCGACGGGACCCAGGCAGCAGCGTATGCTCCTCCAGAGCAAATAGCAGACGCGTGATGCGGGGGCGCATTCCCCAACTGCAAAACTTTCTGCTCTGCGAAATTATCTAGAAGTGATCAACCCGGATTCGCCCAGCTAACTAAACAAGCCTTCACCAGATGCTCTAACATCAGCGTTGTAACAAGTACCGATATCTACCTAGGCAATTCAACTACGCAAGAAAAACGACGCTAATCTGATAGAAACCGCCGAAGCCCCCATAATCTAGCTTCAAGGAATCTTCTCCAGACTTGGAAATTTTGGCACCACCAAAGAGACCACGTAGAGCAGGTGACGAGGAAAATACCCAGCCACCAAACGTTTTGGTAATTGAAAACGAACAATTGACTGCCGAGCAAATTCCTGATGAAATGAGCATCTCACGAGCCATCGGGGATGTCTCGCCCCCTGATCCGAAATTTCAAGCCTTAGCAGATTAGAGGACTCCGACCTTTGAAGAAGACGTTATCTCGATGACGGTTTACGAAGCCGAAAACTAAGGTAACTCTGATTGATTTTTCCCGAATGAAGTAGAACTCATTGAAACTCGCAATATTTTATACTATATTCATATTATTAGCTTTAAAAACTGACAAATTTTTTGTTACTCTTTATTTAAGCGGGGACCAAGTATTAAACTGAAAAACATTGTTATTTTTATCAAAAAATTGCCCTAATCGTAAAATTTTTATTTTCACTGAAGGGGGTATGTGATACTTGTTTACTCATCAATAATTGTACATAATATTTAGTGCAGTGAACTTTAATACGCTGGAATGAATTAGTTCATTTTTCGGTTTGCCCGTCATTCTTATTTCACCTCTAGCAAGGATTTCATAATTTCCGCTTTAAGTTGCTTTTAATCAGTTAAATAGTATTTCCCGCATCTCGATCAGACCACTCTGTTCACCTGATCTCATTTGTTTATAACCACTTCACTTGATTCTTTTTAATTCCTAATCCGTACTATATATAATTGTCTAACCTCTCTTAAGAGAATATTGTAAATTATTGTTTCGATATGGACACAGTCACCCCCGAAGCCATCCTCTCTGATGATAAGTGGGGAAAAGGGATAGAGAAGCAATATCCAATTGGAGAAGGGGATGATTAGAGCGCCCAAGGACGCTAATGACCAGGAGAAAAACAGCATGGATGGTGAATCAAGATTTCTCCTTACTTCGCTGTGCAGAGCAAAATCCCTATAATAATGCGCGGTGCAAGTGAAGCTAGCCCATAAATTGCATGAGGAACCACAGGTCGAAGAAGAATCTCAAAGAATTGTACGAAGTCTTAGCGCTTGAATCACATATGTTGAATTTTAGCATGACAACTTCCACAATTAAAGAACCGGGGAAGGCAATTCGGACTGGCCACAATGGCGAAGTGGCATAATTCGGGATCCAACAAGAACGCCGTACACCCCTAATTGTCGCGGACCGCGTAATAGCGAAAAACCAGTCGAAGAACGAATCCAGATCCTCATGGATGAGCACAACCTAAAACTGAAAGGGAATAAGAAATTGAAACACAAGCGACGGGACCCAGGCAGCAGCTTATGCTCCTCCAGAGCAAATAGCAGACGCGTGATGCGGGGGCGCATTCCCCAACTGCAAAACTTTCTGCTCTGCGAAATTATCTAGAAGTGATCAACCCGGATTCGCCCAGCTAACTAAACAAGCCTTCACCAAATGCTCTAACATCAGCGTTGTAACAGGTACCGCTATCTACCTAGGCAATTCAACTACGCAAGAAAAATGACACTAATCTGATAAAAACCGCCGAAGCCCCCATAATCTAGCTTTAAGGAATCTTCTCCAGACTTGGAAATTTTGGCATCACCAAAGAGACCACGTAGAGCAGGTGACGAGGAAAATACCCAGCCACCAAACGTTTTGGTAATTGAAAACGAACAATTGACTGCCGAGCAAATTCCTGATGAAATGAGCATCTCACGAGCCATCGGGGATGTCTCGCCCCCTGATCCGAAATTTCAAGCCTTAGCAGATTAGAGGACTCCGACCTTTGAAGAAGACGTTATCTCGATGACGGTTTACGAAGCCGAAAACTAAGGTAACTCTGATTGATTTTTCCCGAATGAAGTAGAACTCATTGAAACTCGCAATATTTTATACTAGATTCATATTATTAGCTTTAAAAACTGACAAATTTTTTGTTACTCTTTATTTAAGCGGGGACCAAGTATTAAACTGAAAAACATTGTTATATTTATCAAAAAATTGCCCTAATCGTAAAATTTTTATTTTCACTGAAGGGGGTATGTGATACTTGTTTACTCATCAATAATTGTACATATTATTTAGTGCAGTGAACTTTAATACGCTGGAATGAATTAGTTCATTTTTCGGTTTGCCCGTCATTCTTATTTCACCTCTAGCAAGGATTTCATAATTTCCGCTTTAAGTTGCTTTTAATCAGTTAAATAGTATTTCACGCATCTCGATCAGACCACTCTGTTCACCTGATCTCATTTGTTTATAACCACTTCACTTGATTCTTCTTAATTCCTAATCCGTACTATATATAATTGTCTAACCTCTCTTAAGAGAATATTGTAAACTATTGTTTCGATATGGACACAGTCACCCCCGAAGCCATCCTCTCTGATGATAAGTGGGGAAAAGGGATAGAGAAGCAATATCAAATTGGAGAAGGGGATGATTAGAGCGCCCAAGGACGCTAATGACCAGGAGAAGAACAGCATGGATGGTGAATCAAGATTTCTCCTTACTTCGCTGTGCAGAGCAAAATCCCTATAATAATGCGCGGTGCAAGTGAAGCTAGCCCATAAATTGCATGAGGAACCACAGGTCGAAGAAGAATCTCAAAGAATTGTACGAAGTGTTAGCGCTTGAATCACATATGTTGAATTTTAGCATGACAACTTCCAAAATCACAGAGCCGGGGAAGGCAATTCTGACTGTCCACAATAGCGATATGGCATAATTCGGGATCCAACAAGAAAGCCAGACACCCCTAACCGTTGCGGACCGCGTAATAGCGAAAAACTAGTCGAAGAACGAATCCAGATCCTCAAGAATGAGCACAACCGAACTTTGAAAGGGAATAAGAAAATGAAACACAAGCGACGGGACCCAGGCAGCAGCGTATCCTCTTCCAGATCAAATAGGACCCGCGTGATGCGGGGGTGCATTCCCCAACTGCCAAACTTTCTGCTCTGCGATATTATCTAGAAGTAATCAAACCGGATTCGCCCAGCTAACTAAACAATCCTTCATCGAATGCTCTCACATCAGCGTTTTAACAGGTTCCGCTATCTACCTACGCAATTCAACCACGCAAGACAAACGACGCTCATCTGATAGAAACCGATGAAGCCCCCCATATTCTAGCTTCAAGGAGTTTTCTCCAGACTCGGGAATTCTGGCACCACCAAAGAGACCACGTAGAGCAGTGAAGAGGAAAATACCCAGCCACCAAACGTTTCGGTAATTGAAAACGAACAATTGACTGCAGAGAAAATTTCTGATGAAATGAGCATCTCACCAGCCATCGGGGATGTCTCGCCCCCTGATCCGCAATTTCAAGCCTTAGCAGATTAGAGGCCTCCGACCTTTGAAGAGGACGTTATCTCGATGACGGTTTACGCAGCCGAAAACTAAGATAACTTTGATTGATTTTTCCCGAATGAAGTACAACTCATTGAAACTCGCAATATTTTATACTATATTCATATTATTAGCTTTAAAAACTGACAAATTTTTTGTTACTCTTTATTTAAGCGGGGACCAAGTATTAAACTGAAAAACATTGTTATATTTATCAAAAAATTGCCCTAATCGTAAAATTTTTATTTTCACTGAAGGGGGTATGTGATACCTGTTTATTCATCAATAATTGTATATATTATTTAGTGCAGTGAACTTTAATACGCTGGAATGAATTAGTTCATTTTTCGGTTTGCCCGTCATTCTTATTTCACCTCTAGCAAGGATTTCATAATTT
Source organism: Convolutriloba macropyga (assembly GCF_964194025.1). Lineage (NCBI taxonomy): Eukaryota > Metazoa > Xenacoelomorpha > Acoela > Convolutidae > Convolutriloba > Convolutriloba macropyga. The sequence continues at coordinate 7,341 of NW_027449183.1, forward strand.
CCGCTTTAAGTTGGTTTTAATCAGTTAAATAGTATTTCCCGCATCTCGATCAGACCACTCTGTTCACCTGATCTCGTTTGTTTATAACTAATTCACTTGATTCTTCTTCATTCTTAATTCAAGGTCAGTTGCTTCAGAGCCTTTGATTCCTCGCCGCAAGATCGGGTATACGATTTAGTACGTATTTCGCTCAGCAAAATCCAGCTGAAATCAAAAGTGTGCTTTCGCGTGGCAAAAGCCTTCCGCAATTAACCAGAGTACGACACATGCTTTAACAGATGAAGTTCAAAAAATTAGGTACATATTTGATTAGTCCACCACAATCAGACTTGGGTTTAGACTTGCCAAGATTCAGCCAAGACATGGATGTAGATTGCCAAGTGTAAACAGTGACATGATCATATTTCAGAATTTTTAATGAAATGAGACTTGTTGTTTGACTTTCCTAGTACTGAAACTGACCTGTCGTTAGGTCTGGGAAGATATCTGAGAACAATGTTTTAAATGAAAGAGTTTTGTTTTTCTATTCTGTCTGGGAACAAATTTACTTGAGTTATTATATCAAATTTTTGAGCATCTATAATCGTTTTTAATCTGGCTACTATTCATTCGAAGCCATTATTAATTCGCTAACACTCTTTTCCTTTTTTTCCCGATTAAAACACATTTAAGTTGTGTCTTTGCTTCAAAATGATAATTTTTTAGGGGGAGTTTGGTCTAGCCATTAAATCAACAGCCGAGTAAGAAGATGAGTGATTGAACCTCAAATGAGAAACGAGAGGTGGGCTTTGGTAGTAGGCGGAAGCCCGGGCCCGAGCTCACTGAATGGGTGATTGGCACAAATTGGGGAGTTGAGGTCCAAACTTCCTGAAAATACCCACCGCATCACAAAAAATTACCCTGAACAAATTTACGTATACTTAGACACCTCGCGATCATTGCGAAGACTGCATGCACTGCTTTCCGCAAATTGATCAGCTTTTCTCGCGAAATGGGATAGTTGAGGTTCTGGCGAATTATTATTGCACTGAAAGCAGTTGTGGGGGGAGGATCTATACACTGTACACTCAAATGGGTTTTTTTGTTCAGTTAATTTTGGCCGATTGATATATTCATCTTGAAAAAATGTGAGGGTAACATTAAAAACCTCGTTCAACGTAAAACTCGAAATTACCAATTTTTTGAATGTCGTTTTCTACGAGAAGTTGTCGAGGTCTTAAATTTTGTGTGAACACGTGATATTTGACATTATTCTGTTCACTTTTAGAGAAATTTTCGTTCAAATTGAGATTTTTTCTGATAAAATATTTATTCAAATTTACATTTTGCTATTGAAAATCAAACAATTGTTTGTTCCTAACAGACGAAAGGCAATAAAATAGTTAGTAATTGTCTCAAAGGAAATTTTACTATTAAAAAAGCCAAATTCTAATTAGGCGCTGTTTTTTTTAAATATTCTCATTTTATGCTTCTTTATCTCAAGTCATTTAGAAACTATTGACTTTTCACATCAAGGTTCCACTAAAGACAAAATTTTTTGCTGTAAATTGGTGCCCAAAAAACAAACAATTTATTTTGAAGGAACCGCTCAAACTTTTTATGGCTTCGCCTCATGGTTTTCGAAATTTTTAATGAAGTTTTAAAATTCTATTTGAGATTTTAAATTTTTGGTATTCCTGTGGCAGTTTCATTGACTCAAGTTCCTTTATGAGCATCAATTGAACCAATCACGTGCTTTGAGTGGACAGCTAAGGGCTGTAGTGTGTTCAAAAAACTTTTTTCGAATTTTTATTCGAAAAGGCCCAGGGGAACATATTTAACCTTTCAAAATAATTTTAACTGAATTAGTGTAAATAAGTAGTGAATAAGTAATTTAAAAAAACATAATACTCAAATAATTGCTATTGATTTTAATTTCCGACATAATTTGTATTTCTGCACAGGTCCTATTGGTTTCCTAATGACAATATAATAAAATTATCTGGAATATTTTTGTTAAAAACTATTGGGTTTTAAGACGTTTTTTAAGAGTTATTTCTTGAGAGCTCTAATGGGGCACGGCATTATGTAGTTCAGCTAATAGTTTGGGTGTGCAACGATTTCTTTAAACTCAAAAATCTATTTTTGATTATGTGTTCATTTGGTTCACAAAAATGTAGAGGAGCTCGGGTCAGAACTTCATGTGCGAATGCACATTAACGAGACTCCTGTTTCGGATTGAGGCTTCTATTTGATTCTGCTAACATTTTTCACCATTAGTTGTTTGGTCTTGTTGAAAACTTCGTTTAGGTGATATTCAAACTAGAATGATATTCACGTGTTTATTTTACATAGGCTTGGTTCCTCCTAAATTATAATCCATAACACGCCTTGTCTGCTTAGTCTCCGCATAAAGTGCAATCTCAGTCAATCTGCCGTCTAGTAATACGTGAGATAAGTCCTTTCTTCGATGTGGTATTTAGTGGACGTTGAACTGTTTTGTTCATTCCTGTCTGGTATTCGATACATACTGTAGGATGCTATATTAGGGGCACTTCTCCGTCTCCTAATTCTCCTCCTTTTCCTTCTTTTTGATCTTTGCTTTATCGGTTGCGTGCTTCTGTTCTGAGTTGCAGCTACTTCAATATTGTCCTGGCCATTACTATTAGTGGTAGCAATAGGGGTTGACATTCTTTGAGGCTCAGAAATGGCTGTTTCCTCAATTGATGATGATCGAGTCAGGTGGGAGCCTATAAAAAAAGAGTCAAAAACGTAAAATTGATTCAATCGAAATTACTACCCCAAATTCCCCAATGAAGGAATATGAACAGGAGTAACAGGGGAAATAAGGAAGCAATGAGGTCAATCTTTAGAAAATGCACCCTTCCAGTTCCAGACTAAATGATGTAAGATAGGGTGTAGTGGTGGACGGTTGGATAAGTGGACCTCTTAGAATTTACCTTCCTGAATATTCAAACCAAAACCAAGTAAGAGTGAAGCAAGTAATGAAATAAAGCACCCCCCCCCCCCCCAAATGATACAGGATCGGGGTAATAGGTGAATGGGCAGAGAGATTGGGCTTTTTAGAAGATATTCCAATATCTAAGCATGTATTTATTGTTCCGACCCTCTTGAGGGGGGAGGAACTATATACTCAAATGGGTTTTTTTTGTTCCGTGAATTTTCGCCGCTCGATATATTCATCGTAGAGAGTTGAGACTGGTATCATTAGAAAGCTCGTCCAGCGTAGAATATGGAATTAAAAAGATTTTTTTAATTTTCGTTTTCTACAGGGAGTTATCGAGGTTTAAACTTCTGAGAAAAGAAGAGTGAATTCACGTTGTTTTTATTCACATTTTCCGGAATTTTTGCCTAAATTTTCGTCAATTTTGCTAAAATTTGTTATAATTTTTAAGAATAGTGTCGTTGATTTTATTTGATTTAATTTGATTGGTTGATTGTTTTGATTGGTTGATTTAATTTGATTGGTTGATTGTTTAAGCATTGTTGATTGTTTTGATTTAATTTTTTTGGTCAAAAAATCTGGATAAACATTTCAAAATTTAGCCTTTTTCATCAAAAACAGCACGAAATAAGCTACTTTAGTCCACTTTGATTAAATTTGCCGACAGTACAGCCCCAAACAACACTCACACAATCTTTGTAGACTCAGAGGGGGGGGGGCTATTTCTACTTCAGAGTCCGCTGAGAGTGCACTGTAGTTAAAACTTTGCCGTTTTTTGCTAACTTTACTCGTTGATTATCAAAAATGCAGAATTTATTTTGAGTTTTCAACTAGCAAATTATCTATATCTACAACATTCGAAAAATCAATTGTTCCTAACGGACAATAAGTATTAGCAGGGCTAGTTTTGGCCATTCTTGGACTGTTACAATCCAAAAAAAATCGGATTGTAATCAGTCGATCATTTTTTTTAAAAAAAAGGCTTTTTAATAATAAAGAACAGAACATATCAAATCAAAGCACAGGAGTGATAGGTCCAACCAATTCGCTTGCTAAGCAGCTCCAAACTAATGCATTTAGTTTGTAAATTGAAAGTTTATGGTCGTTTCTTTTTCAAAAAATTATTGACTTTTCAATAAATAATGGCTTAATTAAATTTTCCTCTATTTTTTTCTTAATTTGTTCAACTTCCAGCTTAGTGTCAGCAAAGAAAGACTGCTTCTTCTTTCTACTGATTTAACATTTTTTCTGGGTTGCAGTTTTAAGCCTGAAGTTATTGTTTTCTGGCTTTGATACTACAAGATTTCAGATTTTTTTTTCTGTTTTGATATTTGCCAGTTTTTCACGTTTTCTAATTTTGTCACATTATCACATTATTGACAGTTCTCATGTCACCTTATTAGCATTCAAAATAAAACACAGTTGAACATATTAAAATCCTGAAAGATATACATCATCGTTTTAATGGCCTCGACGCCTCTTTCTTGAAGAAATCAATTGAATTTTTTAATTTTGTCTATAACTGTCATTTATACTTTGTCGTTTCGGTCGTATGAAATTTCCTGTATAGTGACAGCTTTCATTGGCTTTTGATGGAAGGATAGAAGAACCGATATTCTGATATTAGTAGATAGCTGATGGCTTTCATGACTTTGAAAACAATCGTTTTCCAAAATTAAAAAAAAAACTTTTTAACTTCGCAATTTTGTTCTTTTTATGTTTCTTTTTGTTACCTAATCTCGTTGGTTAATTACAGGTCAAATATGACCTTATGGGTGTCGAGGAAATAAAAGGGATTGATGTCCCAAAATCTTTTTTTTAAAAGAATTTGTTATGACCTTACTGGCTTCGACACCGGTTTTTCACAAAAAAAAGTAAATTAATTTGATTTTTGTCATATTTGACGTTCTTTTTGTAGATGCAAGAAATATTCTGGAGAATTAAAGGTCTCGAGGGTTTCCTTTTCATGAATAGACGACCCTATTTAAATAGCTCTTTTTGTAAATAATGCCTTTCATGACATTGAATGTAATTTTGTTTCGAAAAAAAAAATTAAAAGTATTACATACTTTAGCACTTCGCTTTTTTGTCTACTTGTTGCCTAGTCTTACTAATGAATGGCCACGTACTACATTATAGCTGTTTGAAGAAGGCGCAATCAAATATATTTTGAGTGCCAAAATTTGGCTTGACGGTTTTGACAGCGTTTTCTGGCAAGTTTCGATTGAAAATTTGTTTGTTCATTGTTGTTCTTTTTAGCCGCTTTAAAAAAAATGAATAAGGACAGGTCCTAATGCCCCTCTATAGAAGCAGTGGTAATCGTAAATTTGTGGTAATATTAATTGATTCTTAATGTTATTTATTACTTTGAAGTTAACTGTTTCAAAAAAATAAGTTAATTTTTTTTCTTTACTGATTTTGTTCTTTTTTTATATAATTGTTACCAAACCTTTTTATGGACTGGTCGCATATGTTTTCTGGTGATTTATAAGTTGTTTTGTTTAGTTTTAGGTTTATGTGACGGTATGTTGACTTTGTTATTAAATTTAGTTTTTAAGAGGGACATAAATTTTTTGATGTAATTAATGTTTGTTGTTGTTGTTGTTTGATTTTGCTGTTCGTCTTGACTCGCTTTCTTAATATTGATATATTACAG
>NW_027449184.1:0-27936 GCF_964194025.1 Convolutriloba macropyga
AATAAAAAGGTTTTCAGCTTGACTAAAATGCACCGAATTTCAAATGTCGCTTTTAAGTCTGTTGAGGTTTTATGAACAAAGACTACAACGGTTTAATGCTTTTCAGTAATTACTGTTCCCTACAAGAGAATTTTAGCAAACTGGGGCAATAACGGGGAGTAATTCTGGGTGGTAGAACTTATGGCGAGGCAGTTAATCGTATCGGGATGGTAATTACGCGTGAAATACCATTTGTAGTATAATTTTACACTTCTAAAGACTTCCGACACTGTTTCCTATTCGCTTCCATTTCAGTATTCTTCCCCCCTAATTATGGAAAACTTACAGGTGATCAGCGTTTTCCGGGTAAAAATTACTATAATTCATTAGTCGAGCTTAACTTCAAGCGCCATGTTGAGTGAAAACTGATCTGTTCATACCTTATAAGGCAACTTTATCACACTGGGAGCAAAATTTGGGCAATTTTGGTGACTCAGAATTTTTTAATGACGCGTTCTCTTGTTACGCCAAAATTAGTTTTATTAATTAGCAGGTTACTTAAAACGAAGACGTTTTCAATATGTGGACAATTTAAAATTCAGTTTTATCATTAGGGCTGTGCCATTTATGGCCATTTTTGATCGTTTTCAACAGTAAAAATTGCAGTGACCGATATTTATAGAATACAAAACTGTATTGACAATTTTTAGAAAACATGAATGTGGACAAAACATGCAATGTGTAAAATTTTATGTAATGCTTTTTGGAAGTTAATTTTAATTGAATACTGTTCCCGCTGCTTATTTAATGTGGCTTGAAGAATTCAGTGTTCTTTTAAAACTAATTTAGCTTCCAGAAAATTACGACTAATTTGAAAACTTTTTAGAAATTCGAAATTTGTTTTTGGGCTTTATCACGTTAATCTTCAAAACATCTATCGGTCAGACTGTAATCATCTAAAGATCTTCAATTTCTGCATGAAATTTGCGATGCAATTTTGAGAAGAGACATGGAATTTTGACCTTACGTTTGTTTTCATTGCGTCGAAAAAAGTCAAATACTGCTGAAATTGAGTTAAGATTTCCCAAAATTAAAACCTGCTGATTGTGCATTTTTGTTCCTGTTATTTAAAAAATTAGGAAATGAGAATTATTTGTGTTGGGTTGAGAACAATTGGTTTAACATTTCTGCGAATCATTGCGTCTGTCTGGATACGTTTTCGGTAAAAGTCTTTAACTGTAAAAATCTCATTTAAAATCATTTGTTTGTTATAATGAAAAACGAAATAATTAATTTCAAAGTTAAATTCTCAAAGGAAACATCGTAAATTGATTTTTAATTATGCTCTTGATTGCTTTTTAAGAAACAAAAATTGCACAAATTTTAGCCAAATATAATCCCCGTCTAAAAAAATTTAAGGTTATGGCTATGAAAAACATTTATGAAAAATCAAAAATGATGTGACTGCCACAAAGCCAACTCCCCTTTCAATGAACCAAAAATTTTTTATATATATATATATATATATATATATATATATATATATGTGTGTGTGTGTGTGTGTGTGTGTGTGTGTGTGTGCGTGTGTGTGTGTTTGTGTTTGCGTGTGTTTGTGTTTGTGTGTGTGTGCGCCCTATGCCAACATACCCAATGTGTTAAAATAGCGCTTGTCATTATATTCAATTTATTCGGTTTGATCTTTTAGCTAAATAATCAAATTAGGAATTAGCTCGTGCTGTTACCAGCATGTTCCATCGTACTTGAGCCGATAATTTAGAGGCATCGAGAAATGCACAATCTAAATATTAAGCCAATTAACCGTTCCAGTGGTTCCACCACTAGGATAAAATATTGTGTATTATTTAGTTGTTTTCGTCACATTGGTTATATTGGTATTGGGTATTTTGTCATGACACGTTTTGTCAGTATTTCTCAAAAGTTGTTGTTTGCTAATGATTGACAGCGGTATTAGTTTGTGTTTGACTGCTTGTAAACAGATCGTAAATTTGAGGGATAATTTTAATACAAAAATACGGTTTGGTTTGATTTAAAATTAAGAAGGCAATAAAATGATGCCCTAAATTTTTTGTCAGTCAAATTTTCGATATTATCAGAAAAGTATTTTTCAAGTCTGGTGGGTCTTATGTGTTGTTAACATATGGCAATGTACTCACTAAGCTCAAATATTCAATAAATTTTAAAAATAGCCTCCAATATGCGCATTCTTTTTGTCTCCTTTGGTGTTCCGTAGATTTATTCTTTTATTTTGAACTGTAACAAGGAAAGGAGCCAATTTTTAATTCTTTTTGTAGCAATTTCTTGTTTTTCTTGTAAATTTGTTCAGATTTATATTGTTGGTTGTGAGAAACTTTTTTTCCAGAATTTTGAAAAGTAGCACTTTTTTACATTTAGATGGAAAAATTGAAAAGGAAAAACATCCGTCGGGGAAAGTGGTGAAGGATAGCTTAGAAATTAAAGCTAAAAACAGTATAATTTGTTGTAATTTTATTTTATTTAAAACTTTTGATTTTCAATGTAATTTTTTTTGCTTTTCTTTCTAGGACGTGCAGAAAAATTTGTTTTTGAAAGATAAAAGATGATTTTTTGTCAAACATTACAAGTAATTTTCTGCAATTCATGCAAGTTGATATTGGATATACTCGGGACCATTTCTCTGACACAGCTTAAAGTTGTTTTCTTAACCTTGAGAGGGATGTTGGAACATTCTGTGCTACGCACAGACTCGCACGAGCCGGTCTATTCATTTTATCCAATTAGATAAAATTAACTTGCTTGTCTTGAATTAAAAGGTAGCATATCTAGAAAAACTAATTTTGTCAAATTATGAAATTCGAGCATTTCAAACACAACTTAAAGTTTGTTCTCAGTTCACTTTCAATTTTTTAGGTTTTTAAAGCATAATTTACTGATATAAACAGTTATTCTACGATCTAAGATAAACAGTTAATTCAAAATATACTTTTTCAGTCTGATTAAAGAAAATAGCTAAGCTTGCATAATATAGAATAATGAAGCACTAAACTACACGCAATCCATCAGCAATAATCCACTACATTATTTTTCCCTGCCTCTGTTATTTCTATTTTTTCAATTCCTGGTCAACCTGGTTAGAATCACTGGACACTCTATTTTTGGTCTCCTCTTTTGCGCTTTGCAGTAAAAGCACTGCCAGAAATCCAGACACTAAATACACCCCCACCGCTGCAGAATAATTCGTTTTAGACAAATACTGAGCAAAGAACGGGGATATAATCAACCCCAAACGGGCCAGCGAGTCGGCGAACCCGATAGCTATCGACCGAATATAAGTCGGGTACAATTCGTTAATATATAGAACGAAAACCATACCAGAACCAAGTATTAAACATTTTGCAATCATTGCTGAAAATGTAAGTAATATACTTGGCATACAAAAGAAATATAAACCAAAAAGGACTGTTCCAATTGATGACATCGAATAGAGCGCAAATCGGCGACCAATGACGTCACTCAATGTCGTGCTTAAAATTGCGGAACCAAGCTGCGCGTTCGTGAATAAAACATTCATAACCAAGTCATTTGTACTGAATTCATTGCAATGTTTTTTGGAGCTCTCAGTGGTTTGAACAAAAACGTCACACTTTCGATCATCCGAGCTCTGTAAATTTTCGTAAAAAAGCAAAGTTAAGCCCAAACTTTCAAATCTCAGAGCGAAAAAGGCTAACGACATTGAAATGAGCAAAATTGCGCTGTCGAAACTTCGAAATAGTTCCCCAATTGAGCCGCGTTTTGTAACTTTGATTGGCGATAAAATAATATTCTTGTTCGCATTTTTGTTGAAACTTTGAATAACGGTTAATGCTTTTTCGGACTTTCCTGCAACTAAGAGAAATCTTGGGCTTTCGGGGCAAATTAACGAAACCAAGAAAAACATCAGAACCATTGGTAATGATGTGAGAGTCACAAACAGCCTCCAACCACCCACGCCGTCTTCGGGTATCGTAAATACTGCCAAAAACGAGCCAGCTAAGGAACCCACATATGTGGAAATAAAAAGGACGAAAATTGATTTGGCTCTCAGCCTAGATCCAAAACATTCGGATATGTAAGTGTAGCAGACGTGGACACCACCTAGGGAGAAACCGACTGTGAATCTGGCAAACACGAAGAGTTCCGGACCTTGGCTCAACACGCTGATTACGGCCGCTGTGCTGCCGATGACACTGCCAATTTGAATGACCAGTTTGCGACCTGAAACAAGTATAAACAGCATAAAATTTTGGGTCTGAGTTAGTAAATAAACTGCAGTTAATCGAAGCGATATTTAATTATACGTTCTAATTGTTGGGTGGTAGAATATTGTCCGGGAGAGATAGGTTCTCATTATAAATTAGCACAACTCAAGTTATAAATTCAGCAAAACTCTTATCTCAAATTCAGCACTCTTTCAGCACAGAAACTTAGATCAACTTAGATCTTTCAGCACTCTTTCCTTAAATTAACGCAGAACTTCGAAAAGATTAAAATTCGGAACATTCATGCCTATTTACCTTGTTACTACAAAAACAGTCAAAACTGTTCAACCTTTGTAGTCAGATGGCGCAATGGAAGAAAAAGTGGCTCTCAACCTAGAGGCACAGGTTCTAAACTGAGTTGGGTGCGAATGAGTGTATAGATTTTCCACAAATATTCACTTAATTGTTTGTAAAGTGCTAAAATTTGTAACAAAAGCGTTGAAAATTGAAACATTTAAGCATAAAATTATGAAAGATTTATTCGCGAATTTTTTTTCAGAATCTATCAGCGCATCATTTTAGCGCAGATTAGGCACGGCTGGGCCAGTTTTGCTATCGCTGAATTACCCAATTACCCCATTTATAGAGCTGTTTTCAAGACATCGCAGGTTAACCTTGATCAGTTTTTTGTTGATTTCACACCGAAAACTGTTTTTTTTCTCATTATTGTTCACTACTGAAAAATTCAAAAACAACTATCATTATTGGGAGACAATTTATTTTCAAAAAATATTTCAAATTTTACCGGGTTTTTGAGCAAATCTGTGGTCTGAAGGAATAAACCAGTTAATAACAGTTTAATACTCAAAAACAAGTGTTGATTAGTTAAAATAGAATTCAAAGTATTCGATTATTATATATGTTGATAACCTGCAATATTCGATTATTTATCTAGTGTTTTTGAAAATCTGGCATGTCTTCTGAAATAGAAAACGAGCGTTGTTTATAAACAGATTAAGTTTCAAAAAGAAATCTGCAGACGAAAAACAAGTAAAGTCTATTCCAACAAATCAATTTTTTTTCCTCCCAAGAGCAATGAGCACATAATTTTTGAGCCCCCAAGCACTCGCTTTAAAAATTTTAACCAATAATGCGCAATAGAAAAACAGATAGAAACAAAGGGGGCTTCGGAAATAGTGGGGAGATTCACAATTTCTTTCTTCTTTTCTAGAAGTTTTCAATGTGTTCGAGTATTCTATATCTTATAACCTGCGTTATTCGTTTGTTTAACCCAAAAACTTTTTTTGAAATTCAATATATATACATATATATATATATATATATATATATATATATATAAATATATATATATATAGAGAGAGAGAAGAGAGAGAGAGAGAGAGAGAGAGAGAGAGAAAGTGTGTGTTTAAATCTTTTCTAAAACATTCAGTGTAGTTTGTTTGATTTTAAAATTTATTGCTAAACATTGTGTGGAAGCATAACTCCTGAGGGTCAACTGGGCCACTAAAATAAAAAAAAGTGACTACCGCATTAAGTACTCCAACGTGCCCACCAAAATTGATATTCAGGAGCAAAATTAAAAAAATTTTTGCTAGATTAAATTGTTTCGAAATGGAAGGAAAATTATTTTGCAGTACCAAGGAAACAAAACCAAAAAAACAAACACTCGCTTTTCAAAAGATCAAGCCAGTATGAAAAAGGGTACACTGAGCAGCTTGCGTTAATCAGCGTCGAATAGTTATAGTAAACCAATTCAAAATAACACAACCAAAGTTTAGAAAAGAATACACTAAAGAGAAAAACAAACAGCAACAATTGACTAAATCAACATTATGAAAACTGAGCAAAAACTTTTGACAAGACACAAGTTAAAATTACAACAATTTTCAAAATCCCGTTGAGATTTTGCGGTTAAATATGTAGGTGAAATGAATCTGAATTTTGTAGAAATTTTTTTCGTATCAAGTTTCACTTGTTTATCCTAAGTTAATTGATGCTATTTCTACATTAAGTTTAATTAAGTTGAAAAGTTTCTAAATTATGGGACAATCTAAAATTTACACTGCAAATAATATTAAAAAAATGATGTTTGATTCAGGATAAACTAAAACAAGACCCGTTGCTAAATAAAAATAACAAAAAAATTTTCGATGCGAAGAAGATTTACATAAGAAACAAATCGCTTTGTTCCTAATTTAAATTTACTGAAATCTCGGTTCTATTTTAGACTACATTTCAAAAAATATTAAGTAGAATTTTAAGTGTAAACAGGGAAAAGCCACCTTTTTTTATCAAAAAGTCCTGACACATTTCCCGTTGCTCAAATACGAGTAGAGCTTCATCCCCAAGAACAGTCCCAAACATTTTCAGCTTAGCTTTGATCAAATATATTTTAAAAATTTAAAAAACAATTAACCGGAACTTTAACAAAAATGATTATCAAAACTTACAAAATCTTATTTACATCAAGGGGATCAATATACTGCCAAACAACAATTACTAAAAACATGAATCTGATATTGCATAGAAATGAACTTTACATGTGCAACACGTGGCAAACTACTAGTGGACATATTTCACCCAAATACTGTTATTTCTTATGATCACTCGTTCAAAAATTTTTCTCAATTCGAAGACACAGTCTTTAACTTGTTACTGAATTTCCATCAGTTTTTTCGGGAAATTTGTCAGCTATAATTTCAAAAGTTTTTAGCAAGCTGCAAAAGTTACAAGTTCTGGAAATTGTGCAGACGTTCCAAACTATGACTCCCATTGACTCTTAGATTTTAGTCTTTTTTCCGTTCTTACCCCCTTGCCTAGTGGGTGTAAATTATTTGCAACCCCAAGACGCACGTGCCATATTTTTACATAAGTAATTTTTTATGTAATCGTACGTGCTTTGTAATTTGGGGTGCATTACGTGCTGGGGGCACAAATGGAAAAGGTCCAGATTTTATCCTTGCAAAAAATGGTTCCAAATTTGTTTAGAAAGCCGATCTTGTTTGAAATTGCACCGAAATGTACAGAGTGCACAAAAATTTTCAAAAGCTCGTTTGCATTCAAATTCGTATCGTTTCTGTTTGTGCCCCCGTTACGTTATGCACCACCCAGTCACAGAGCACGTGACATTACAGAGTAAATAACTATGTTAAAATATGGCACGTGCATCGGGGGGGGGGGTTGCAAATAATATGAACCTTCGGGTCTTATTGACCCATTATAGACCCCCATGAAACTATAGCCACACCCCCCCCCCCATTATTGTATGTTTACCATGATTGGGGGGCTATAAATTATCTGACCACTAAGCGGGGGGGGGCTATAATGAGATAGACACGAACCTACTAACCTGGTGGGTACAAAATTTTCAAGTTATTGCCTGGTATATCTATGAGATTACTGTTTTGTGATTTTTTTTGTTTTTCTTCGGATTAATCACTTTTGACTTTATTTTTCTATTGTTGGCGTTTTAATGTTCACATTTTTCGTTGAAAGAACTAATTTATGATGTATTTTTTTCACAAAGTCATTCCAATAGAATCGAACTGATATAATGAATTCCTTATATCGGCTCGCTTCTCTAGTTACAAATTCGGTCAAAAAGTACATCAGAAACGAGCGCTTTGAATTAATTAATCTATTAATCCCTAACCGTATCTGTCTGATATTTTTCCCCAAAAGATAGCCCCAATTGACATGCCCATGAATGTGCTGGAGGTGAGGAGTGCCTCTGTGGGTGAAGAGAGATCCCATTCACAGAGGAGAACTGGACCCAGCAGAGAATTCACCTCCAGTTCCATGTGGTCAGCCATAACTGCCATCCCCATAATTACTGAAATAAATTACACCCAGTCTTACCCGGGTCGAGGTTTGGCGGTGAATTTTTGTAAGAAATGCGGTGAAAAAAAAATAATTTTCACCGCGTATTTCTTACATCTTTTTGCGGTGAATGTGGTGAATCGCGGTGAATTATTTATTTTCACCGCGTTCTCAATATTCTTACAAAATGTATCGTTCACACAGGGGTTCGAACCTCCAACCTCCTGCATGCCTTCAGCTGCTTACTCCACTGCCCCAACTGTCATGTACTACCTTGGAATTTCTCGTGAATTTAAATCAGATTGAGTAAACGTTGGAAAGCATTATATATAGACCTCGACTTATGAAAAGATTTTATAGTTTTTTTCTTTTTTTGGGGGGGGGGGGGCTTTATTGTCTATAATTACACGGTCCAGCTCCTAGTCTAAGTCAAGGTAAAGTCTTTTCATGGACTATTTGAGTCGAGCAAGGCCTTTTCACGCCTGTTTTGGGTCGAGCATTTTTTTTGTTCATAAGTTTAGGTGTAAACTTAGGCAAAACTCTACGCTACTACCTTGGAACGTTGGAATTGTCACATTTAAGATGCGGGTAAATGTACTCCGTTTAAGGCGTGATTTGTTTTGAAATCCCAAAACATGAGAGGGCGGGTACGTTTCAAATAAATCACACCGATTTTTTGTATCAAACGGAAGACAAAATTAATTAATATATGCAAAATCTTAAAATGCGCTGATCGTTTAGTCCTAGTTGGCAGGCCAGTTGATTGGGGCGTGCTTACACGTTCGGTAGCAATAGATTCAAATAAAATCCCACGGGCAGCTGAGGCTTGGTTTCAGCCCGCGGGGAATGACCAGACGCGGTAAGATATATAGTTTTCGTTCCTTCTCTCTCGTTTAAATTAGTCTTTATGGTTGCTTGTGACAACATAATGGATAAAATGTCAACATTACAATGTTAAGCGAGGATTAACACTGAGAATGGATGATTTTGTCGTCCAGTTGAAAAAATTCAGTTTCCATTTGAGACGCCATCTTGTTGATCGGCTTCCAGGAGGGCGCTTTTCAAATCGAATTTTACTCATGCTTCTTATCTTTCTTGACTTTGGTTTGTAACTATTGCCGCAGGAAGCCGGTAGAGCCGAACGAGCGCAGAGTAAAAAACCACGAAAATGATATTTAAAGCCGAATATTAAGCACCCTGTGTGACTTGATACGGATCTATCACAATCCAACAAATGATCACAACCAAACATATTATAGCTGTACAAAAATGAGAGCTTAAATTTGATTGGCCAATACGCATTTTGAATAAATTTGTTTTCAATATATAATCCCAATTTTGCATTCGATTTATTTAATTCGCCCTTTTCTAGATTTGCTTTACTTTAATTATTTGGTCAGACAAATTCAAGCATTCGGCTATGAATCTCACTTTTTTTCATTCAGCTCTAATTCCTAGTACCAATTTTGAAATATAAAAGAATTGAAAGTGATGCTCATAGGCGCTCTGTAAGGAAAATCCAGGACAATTTGGGGATTGAAGCAATTGAAAGCTATTGAAAGCCACTTTGTGGAGTAATTGCAATTTCCATACATGGGTCATTAGGAATGTGTGCACGTAATGTACCCTCATGATCCTATTTTCAATTTTTTAGAATGAAGCACTCCATGACGCTGTTCTTCTGTTATTAGTGGTTCTAATCAAACCTATCAAAGCAAATCAAGACGGTCCGCAAGATATAAAAAACGATAAGAGTTGCCTTATTTGCAAAATAGCAGCTGTGGGTTGCATTTGGAAACCAAATTAATTCTCTCGCAGTTTTTTTGCTTAAGCATGGATTTATTCTCAAACTTGTTTCCTCGAAACCACGTTTTTAAATGTTCAAGATATCATTTAGATGTCATACTTGCTCACTAAACCAATTTTCTTTGCTTCTCTTAAAATAAAAAATTGTAAACATGAACTGCGGATATCAGAGACAAATGCAAGTATATCTACACATCTAATGAGTCACATTTACTAAGAAGAGATGCAGAATGGTTTTTGATTTCTTCTGAGATAATTGTGGCTGCTAAAATACCTAATATATACAAAACCTTATTATCCGCTGATAATGTAGTCCTAGTTGACAGGCCAGTAGATTGGGGCGTGCTTACACGTTCGGTAGCGATAGATTCATATAAAATCCCGCGGGCAGCTGAGGCATGGTTTCAGCCCGCGGGGAATGACCAGACGCGGTAAGATATATAATTTTCTTTCCTTCTTTCTCGTTTAAACTAGTCATTATGGATGCTTGTGACAACATTATGGATAAAATGTCAACATTCCAATGTTAAGCGAGGAAAAACACTGAAAATGGATAAATTTGTCGTCCAGTTGAAAACATTCGGTTTCCATTTGAAACGTCGTCTTGTTGATCGGCTTCCAGGAGGGCGCTTTTCAAATTGCATTTTACTCTTCTTCTTATCTTTCTTGACTTTGGGTAGTAACTATTGCCGAGGAAGCCGGTAGAGCCGAACAAGCGCAGAGTAAAAAACCACGAAAATGATATTTAAAGCCCAATATTAAGCACCCTGTGTGACTTGATACGGATCTATATAATTCGCCCTTTCCTATATTTGCTTTACTTTAATTATTTGGCTAGTCAAATTCAAGCATTCGGCTATGAATCTCACTTTTTTCATTCGCCTCTAATTCCTAGTACCAATTTTGAAATAAAAAGGAATTGATAATGATGCTCATAGGCGCTATGTAAGGATAATCCGAGACAATATGGGGATTGAAGCAATTGAAAGCAATTGAAAGTCACTTTGTGGAGTAATTGCAATTTCCACCAATGGGTCAATAGGAATTTGTGCACGTAATGTACCCTCTTGATCCTATTTATGATTTTTCAGAATGAAGCACTCCATAACGCTGTTCTTCTGTTATTAGTGGTTCTAATCAAAACTATCAAAGCAGTAGAAGACTGTCCTCACGAAATAAAAAAAACGATGAGCATTGCTTTATTTGCAAAATAGCAGCTGTGGATTGCATTTGGAATCGAAATTAATTCTCTCGCAGTTTTTTTGCTTAAGCATGGATTTATTCTCAAACATGTTTCCTCGCTTCTTTCTTTCATTTTTCTTTGCTTCTTTTAAAATAAAAAACTGTAAACATGAATTGCTGATATCAGAGACAAATGCGAGTATATCTACACATCTAATGAGTCACATTTACTAAGAAGAGATGCAGAACGGTTCTTGATTTCTTCTGAGATAATTGTGGCTGCTTTTCATAAACCAGTCGTAGGATTTGTTTTTCGTCATCTCATGTCGTATTCCAGGCTATTTTAACATCATTGGTTTAGCAAAAAAGGTTTCAGATTTTTGCCTAAATAGTTAAGAATCACATTTGTTTTCTTATTTCATCTTTTTTCTCAACAAAATACGTTTTCGAGTAGCAACTTAGGAGCATGTAGGGGAAATGGATTGATAAGCTGTTGTCATAATAATCTCCTATGATATGTGTTGTCTTCATGCAATGATCGGTGAAAGAAAGGGAAAAATGCGTGAAACGGTAACGACGTGCATTGTTGAAGTTTTCGAAGTCATGATTTTTAACCTTTCTGATCGTTAATTTTTATAGTCTTGAAATTTCACAAGGGAAATCTCACCGGAAATTTCTTCAGGGGTGATGATTCACAACTGTTGTTTTTATTTTTGTGTAATTTAACGCTTGATAAAATTGATTGATTTTTAAAAGAATTTCGGTTTGCATCTGGTTTCTTTGGTTGCACTAATTAAAATTTTTGAAATCAAAGCGAATATAAATTTTATTAAGAAATATCAATGTGGTTCAAAAATTTTAAAAAAAAACAAGATGCCTCATTCATAGTATTTCAGGTTTTCATAACAAAATCCATTGGGTTTATTTCTTAAGAAACAGTAATTGGAATGTACGCACTAAACAGTGGGCACAACAGAAGAGGAAGATTTCTCAAGTTTCGAAAGTTAAAGGACGGGTCTGAGCATAAAAATAAATTTTAAAACGTTTGACTAAAATGAGGAGAACTGTCACGGATAAAATTACTTGAAAACTTAATTAATAAGAAATTTTCTCAGAAATGACTCTTCTCAAATAATCATCACGGTTTTTGTGCAGTCTCGATTGAGAAAATTTTAGAGTGTATGAGTGGTAATCTGTTCAGTACCTAAAACTCTGAGATGCACTGATGTAAACCCTGCATTGTCCAGAGCTTCTTCGATCGGAGTTTCAAGCGGATTCCCGTCAAACGTCAAGGAGTTATCCGGATCATCAGCTTTCTCGAACTCCACCAAATCTTTCTGGCATTCATGTTTTGCTTTTCCATCCTTCGGCGTCGAGTTAGGTTTTTTTATGGACCCATAACTCTCCATGATCAGTGATTTTATAATCAGGTATCAAAGAAAGTTATAACAGTTATGGTGTAAAATTTTCATACTACAAGGTTCTTTGCAATGTGTTTGGAACTAATTGAAGAAGAAAGAATCAAAATTGTTAATTTGAATTTTTTTCTGGTAGAAAATTTTAAACTTAGGATTTTTGAGCCATTTTTGATATGAAAAGAAAAGTAAAATGTAAAAAAAAACGTGACCAGACTATTTGCTCAGATATTCAATTATTTTCTTCACAGTATTCAATACAAAAAGTTTGAATTTGTTATGTACCAGATTGATATGTAGCAGATTTTTCCATCACAAAAATTAACAAAAATGCACGCTGTGTCAAACACATTTTCCAAAAACACTGTAAGTCGATAATTATAAACCAAAAAGTAGCTCACGCATTTTAGTAAGATGTCGGTATAAGATGTCGGAAATTTCTTGACTTTGAAAAGGCGATGCTGGTCTAGCTATCGTTATCACTTGCTTGGCTCAGTGGAACTTCAAACCGCTAAAACTTTTTAAAACTTCAATAAATTAACAATAATATAAATTATTTTTAAGACCATAGAGAAAAAG
Source organism: Convolutriloba macropyga (assembly GCF_964194025.1). Classification (NCBI taxonomy): domain Eukaryota; kingdom Metazoa; phylum Xenacoelomorpha; order Acoela; family Convolutidae; genus Convolutriloba; species Convolutriloba macropyga. The sequence continues at coordinate 13,037 of NW_027449184.1, forward strand.
AAGTCGCATTTTCCTCAATAGAATGTTCAGCTTGTATTCGTGGAAGATTTTAAAATTAACTTCATAGTCATTAATTTTACTAAAAAAATTTCTATCTCAGTTCACGTGAATTCTTCTAGTCTGCAGATTTTTCGTCTGCAGTCTTTATTCGTGCATGATTTTAAAAGTTCACTTAGTAAAGGTTAATTAACTAAAGCAAAAATTAATTAGATCACAAAAAAGGAAAATATAATTTTTTGTATGAATGGCAGCTCAACTTGAGTTGATTGGAAGAATTCTTTTCCATTTTTGGTCATTTTGCGATCCCCCGTTGAGTTCAGCGTCATTGTATATGTTTTTTTTTTCGAGTACTCTGTTTGAAATTAAGTTCATTCGATTGACATGATAGTGACGAATTCTTCGTAGTTGATGACCCCGTTGCCCTCTAAATCTGCCTCCTCTATCATTGCCTCAAACTCATCCTCGTCTAACATATCACCTTAACACAAAACAATCATCACTTTACGCTAGTTGACCAGACGTTACCCAGTTTGAGGTCCCAGACGGAAAGTCAATATATCCAGACCCAGATGAACGCAAGGCGGGGGTGTCGTGCGTTCAAATTTATATAGTCTGGAAACACGTAAAAACGCCAAAATGTCTGGACATGAACGCACGAAAAGTCTGATGAACCCACAAAAGTGACGATTAAATAGTATAAATAATATAAATATAATAGCTCAGTTAAATAATATAAATATGATATTATTTAATTGAGCTGACAAATCTGCTATTGTATATAAAATATGAAATTGATAAAATAATTCAACTGCTTCCCAAGGACACGATTTGACTGAGCAAAACCACCTTTTGATGTCTTTTGAAAAGTGGGGACGTATTTGGGGCTCATGCTGTTACTGTTAGTACATGAGAACATTTATTAATGTAAACATTAAAAAAAGCAAAAAAACAAACATGCTCAAATACTCCGAGAAAAGTTGACCAATTTATAACTAATAAAACTAAATATCCTAAATAAAATCAAAGAGAATTTTAAATTTAAAACTAAGCGCAAACTATCAATTGTTTCATTATTTGCCGCCAGAAAAATCAGATGCAAAAATTGCACAGGAGAAATTAAAACCAAAATAAACTTCACTTAAAGTTGTTACAAAATTCGTTGGGAATCCATTTGTGACGAGTGATATGATTTCACTTTTTTGCAAACATCGCTTGCTAGAAAATTCTCCCAAAGTTGACCTGAAAAAGTTGAAGACATGTGAGTTTTCATACTTTTTCAGTCACACAGGTATAGTGCAACCCAAATTACGTGCGTGATAAAAAAACTGGTCAGAACTCAATTTGATTTAACATAGTTGACAGTTTTTCTGGTCAGATGTTCAGATGTCAACCTAATCAATGAGTAGATAGATGTTAAAAATTTTGTCTGAACAGAAAGGCATTCATTCATTTATAAGAATCAACTTCTAAAAACTGAAATTTTTGAAAATAAATTTTCCAAGTTTTTGAGAAAAACGAGTGCCAAAAAAGAAATTGACACAAAAAAGAGTATTTAAAGAGAAGAATTCTGTTTTTTTACATATGTCTTCATATCAGTTCCAAATTTCCATATTCTTTGTCACAAAAAATTAGAAATTTTGCATCCAAAAACCCAATTTTTAGGTTTATAATGTTCTCTACTAGCTATATTTTGAGAGCCAATAAAAATTGAAGAAACAAGATAACTTTAATCTATGTAACTTATATCATTGTTCAGTGTAAGCTTTACAAAATTGTTTGTCGATGATTTTCCTGATTTTGGATCTATTCAAAACCCTAAGCAATAAAAGGCAAATCATCAATGATTAATTTTTTTATGAAATTACAATTCAACTTAAGAACAATAGGAAGAAAAAATGCAAGAAATTTGAATGGTCTGTATTCAAAAAATGCACCAACTGGAAATTTTTAAACAAGTCGGAAAAATTTCTTTACAAAATTTGGATTTCTCTTACTCAGTAGTTGAAAACCATTTCAATGAAGCCAGTTTTGATTTTTAATATCAAAAGTGCAATGTCATAGACATAAGAGTTGAACCTACAGACACCAATTTTTATTAAAACTAATTCAAATTGCGAAGTAAAATCGCAACGTTGACAAAGACTCAATAATACAAATTCAAAAGTTTTCTATGCGGTGTATCGACAATTTCTATTGCAACTAAATTGAAAACTTTAAATTTCGTTTTAATTTACAATACCCAGAATGCTTTGGTTATTTGAAAAGACAAAGATAGACAAAATTAAACATCACAAAAAATTATTTTTCTTTATAAACAAATCATTTCAATATTTTTCCGACTGAATTTTTGCGTATCTGTTACTCAGTTAACTTTTTTAACATTTTAGTTACCTTGAAATTTTTAAAAAATGCAATCTGGCTTGTTGCTAGGCTCCAATTAGCAATAAAACGACTTCTAAAGAAAGAAGGCATCGGAACTTGGCAAAAAACACAAAACACAAAACTAAACTAAGGCATCACTGACACGGCAATTTATGTTCTGATCTGAAGGATTGAAAATTTAGGCGATCATTTATTTTAATAAAATCAAACATTGAACAGGCTAAGAAATTAACTGAAGTAAGAATTGGAGTGAGTCTGTTTTCTAGGAGCAGGGACAAATATCTTGATATTGCTCATCATTTATTGTGTCTATCAAGTTTTCGGAATCTCAGACACCAACAAAACTGGCAGTAGGCAGTTGCTAAAACTAAAATTGGTTAAATACATTGACGCAAGACATAGCTTTTTTGTAGATTGTGATTCAAATTCTGTTGCTGGCACTGATGGCATTTTTATCTATCAGTGAAATAATATTTGCTAATAGAAGATATAAGTGTTATCTAAATCTGCCAACTTTGAACACATTTTTCTTCTGAAAAATTGTTGTATTATTTCACTTTTAAAAGCATCTTTTAAGAAAGAATCCAACAAAGGTTCTCAGCATTCAAACAAGATGACATTAACAAATTTTTGGGCTAAAAGGTGAAGATATCATTTCCACAAAACGTGGACTATAAATATCAAAATGTTATTACAAAAAATTCAACTGACTGGCATGTGAAAGTCACTGTGCTTTTAAGTGACAATGCCGTTAACTGACAATATGAAAATGACCTAAAAAGAAACCAATTATATGAGACAAGAAACGTTGTATCGTTTTTGATGGGCCAAGAAACTTTGAGACAGCTTGCAAAAAATTTGTGATGTAATTTCGGTAGATCCAGCAAAATTCCTGTACTTTTATAAGAAAATGTATTAATTTTAGAAATCGTTCCAATTCATATATGATTTCTATGGCCACACAGATGTCATTAAAGATACATATATGGACCATAAAGCATTGAAAAACGATGATAGTCATATATGAACCATCAGAAAATCTTTAAAAAAGTGCACATGATCAACTGAAAATTTCATATTAGCTACTCAATGTCCGTTTATGTCCATAAACAGCATTCTTTTTGAACAATTAATTTGCATGCGTTATTATGTGCAATAGTTTTTGCTATCAATTGATCCGGAATATTTGTCTATAATCTTAATTTTGCATCAAAACAAAATTTGTTTTTTTAAAGGAATGCAGCTTCCGCTCAAAAACTCATGCTGTGTTCAAAGTAGGCAGCCTTTCGGTTGAGAAAAGTCACTTCAGTAATCTTTTGTCCTAAACGTTTGAAAAATTGAGGGTCATGAGTTCCTGGAAACTATACAAACATTGCTTGTTGTTTTCAGGTTGTTTCTAAGGAAAAACTCTTGGTTTGTATGATATCATATATGAGCATTTCAGGACTACCCAGGTTGGTGTACCAGACAAAAAGTTGATATGTCCAGACAGTCCCAGACAAAAAAGGTATACGTTGAGAGCGTCCCGGAGCGAAACTGCCCATGTCCAGACTTTTAAACGTTCAAAATTGTTCGTGCTTTGATCGTGTGCTCAAAAAAACCGATGTCCGGATCCGCTTGCGTTCAAAATTGAGTATGCCAAGAATTTTGCATTCCAATCCTTAGTTCGTGCACTTCATAATTGAAAGTTTGAGCGTTCATATCCAGATTATCGTGCATTCAAAAGACCATATGTCCAGACTTTCGTGCGTTCAAAATTGCCTATGTTCAGATTTTCCTGGTTTTCAAACCAAAATTCACCCGCTCGAAAATTGAAAATTTGTGCCTTCATATCTAGACTATTGTGCGTTCAAAAATACAAATAACCAGACTTTCGGGCTTTGAAAATTGCTGTTCATATTTTTGTTTGTTCACCAGAAGAACGAAAAAAAACTTGTGGGACATGAAAAACCATTGAAAATGAAATCCCGAGAATTTCATCAATACACAAACACCTATGTAGGAACAATTGAAACGCTCTTTTTTGCTACATGAAAAACTTTTGGTAACAAAACACAATTTATTTGATTAAAGTTTTTTTTAATATCGTATTTTCATCGGGTCGAGTCATAATTCAAAGTTAACCAAACTTGTTATGGAGTTTGCTCGGTGTAACTAGAGTCTGAAACCAAGAAATTTTTTGTTAAGTCCAGTCTGGAAAATACTCAGGAAACTCTATACAAGCAAACTACCATCTTATTATATTCTATAAGCGGTTTCTTAAAAAAATGAAAATATAGTCTACTGCAATCGGGTCAAAGAATTTTTTAAAACAAATCAAACTTGATATTGAGTATCCGTAGTATACTTCCGTGCTTACTTCCTTTTGGTCTGGCACCTCAACCTGGGTACTAAAAATTGTCAACCGGGGTGTTCATTCCCCCGACTTCTACAGCTGGAGAGGAAATCTCTCACTGCAGCCCGATGAATATTGGCCAAAATAGATTAACAATGAAAAATAGTTTTTGGATTTGTCATTTTCACAATTGGGCGTGAGTTTTTATGCTGAACTCAATAAATGGTCTGTTTCATCATAACTAACTCGTGAAGCGTTTAAGAAGTATGATCTGAAAAAAAATGTTTCTTGGTCCAAAATACCAAGTTTTTGTTCTAACGATCTTTTCGGATTCTTGCAAGATTCTTACAAAATGTTTTAAATTTCATAAGATTCATAGGAGATCTTTCAAGTTTAACTTTTTCTTATAAGATTCACACAAGATCTTACAAGATCAACTTTGTTTTGGACTCGCGCATTCCAAATTATGAAATCTCACCACGGGGAAACTACATATACCAAAACAGTTTAAGTAAAAGAGACTAACCAGTCTTCGTGAGGAACTCCCGGAGGACCTCGACAGTGATTTCCCCCTTGCCCTCCTTGTCCAGGACCTTGAAGGCATCTTTGACCTGCTCCTCGCCAATGATCTTCTGAGAGAAGTCCCAGTAGATATCGAGGAACTCATCAAACTGCACCACACAATCCGCACTGTTCGCATGCATCTTCTCAAGGATCTAGAAAAGCTACCCAGGTTTCATTCAAGGTCATTCAACTTTCCTTGCTTTCATTCAAGGTCATTCAACTTTCCTTGGTTTCATTCAAGGTCATTCAACTTTCCTTGCTTCCATTCAAGGTCATTCAACTTTCCTTGGTTTCATTCAAGGTCATTCAACTTTCCTTGGTTTCATTCAAGGTCATTCAACTTTCCTTGGTTTCATTCAAGGTGATTCAACTTTCCTTGGTTTCATTCAAGGTCATTCAACTTTCCTTGGTTTCATTCAAGGTCATTCAACTTTCCTTGGTTTCATTCAAGGTCATTCAACTTTCCTTGGTTTCATTCAAGGTCATTCAACTTTCTTTGGTTTCATTCAAGGTCATTCAACTTTCCTTGGTTTCATTCAAGGTCATTCAAATTTCCTTGGTTTCATTCAAGGTCATTCAACTTTCCTTGCTTTCATTCAAGGTCATTCAACTTTCCTTGGTTTCATTCAAGATCATTCAACTTTCCTTGGTTTCATTCAAGGTCATTCAACTTTCCTTGGTTTCATTCAAGGTCATTCAACTTTCCTTGGTTTCATTCAAGGTCATTCAACTTTCCTTGGTTTCATTCAAGGTCATTCAACTTTCCTTGGTTTCATTCAAGGTCATTCAACTTTCCTTGGTTTCATTCAAGGTCATTCAACTTTCCTTGGTTTCATTCAAGCTCATTCAACTTTCCTTAGTTTCATTCAAGGTCATTCCACTTTCCTTGGTTTCATTCAAGTCATTCAACTTTCCTTGGTTTCATTCAAGATCATTCAACTTTCCTTGCTTTCATTCAAGGTCATTCAACTTTCCTTGGTTTCATTCAAGGTCATTCAACTTTCCTTGGTTTCATTCAAGGTCATTCAACTTTCCTTGGTTTCATTCAAGGTCATTCAACTTTCCTTGGTTTCATTCAAGGTCATTCAACTTTCCTTGGTTTCATTCAAGGTCATTCAACTTTCCTTGGTTTCATTCAAGGTCATTCAACTTTCCTTGGTTTCATTCAATGTCATTCAACTTTCCTTGGTTTCATTCAAGTTCATTCAACTTTCCTTGGTTTCATTCAAAGTCATTCAACTTTCCTTGGTTTCATTCAAGATCATTCAACTTTCCTTGGTTTCATTCAAGGTCATTCAACTTTCCTTGCTTTCATTCAAGGTCATTCAACTTTCCTTGCTTTTATTCAAGGTCATTCAACTTTCCTTGCTTTCATTCAAGGTCATTCAACTTTCCTTGGTTTCATTCAAGGTCATTCAACTTTCCTTGGTTTCATTCAAGGTCATTCAACTTTCCTTGGTTTCATTCAAGATCATTCAACTTTCCTTGGTTTCATTCAAGGTCATTCAACTTTCCTTGCTTTCATTCAAGGTCATTCAACTTTCCTTGCTTTCATTCAGGGTCATTCAACTTTCCTTGCTTTCATTCAAGGTCATTCAACTTTCCTTGGTTTCATTCAAGGTCATTCAACTTTCCTTGCTTTCATTCAAGGTCATTCAACTTTCCTTGGTTTCATTCAAGGTCATTCAACTTTCCTTGGTTTCATTCAAGGTCATTCAACTTTCCTTGGTTTCATTCAAGGTCATTCAACTTTCCTTGGTTTCATTCAAGGTCATTCAACTTTCCTTGCTTTCATTCAAGGTCATTCAACTTTCCTTGTTTTCATTCAAGGTCATTCAACTTTCCTTGGTTTTATTCAAGGTCATTCAACTTTCCTTGGTTTCATTCAAGGTCATTCAACTTTCCTTGGTTTCATTCAAGGTCATTCAACTTTCCTTGGTTTCATTCAAGGTCATTCAACTTTCCTTGGTTTCATTCAAGGTCATTCAACTTTCCTTGGTTTCATTCAAGGTCATTCAACTTTCCTTGGTTTCATTCAAGCTCATTCAACTTTCCTTGGTTTCATTCAAGGTCATTCAACTTTCCTTGGTTTCATTCAAGGTCATTCAACTTTCCTTGGTTTCATTCAAGGTCATTCAACTTTCCTTGGTTTCATTCAAGGTCATTCAACTTTCCTTGGTTTCATTCAAGTTCATTCAACTTTCCTTGGTTTCATTCAAGGTCATTCAACTTTCCTTGGTTTCATTCAAGGTCATTCAACTTTCCTTGGTTTCATTCAAGGTCATTCAACTTTCCTTGGTTTCATTCAAGGTCATTCAACTTTCCTTGGTTTCATTCAAGCTCATTCAACTTTCCTTGGTTTCATTCAAGGTCATTCAACTTTCCTTGTTTTCATTCAAGGTCATTCAACTTTCCTTGGTTTCATTCAAGGTCATTCAACTTTCCTTGTTTTCATTCAAGGTCATTCAACTTTCCTTGGTTTCATTCAAGGTCATTCAACTTTCCTTGCTTTCATTCAAGGTCATTCAACTTTCCTTGCTTTCATTCAGGGTCATTCAACTTTCCTTGCTTTCATTCAAGGTCATTCAACTTTCCTTGGTTTCATTCAAGGTCATTCAACTTTCCTTGCTTTCATTCAAGGTCATTCAACTTTCCTTGGTTTCATTCAAGGTCATTCAACTTTCCTTGGTTTCATTCAAGGTCATTCAACTTTCCTTGGTTTCATTCAAGGTCATTCAACTTTCCTTGGTTTCATTCAAGGTCATTCAACTTTCCTTGGTTTCATTCAAGGTCATTCAACTTTCCTTGGTTTCATTCAAGGTCATTCAACTTTCCTTGGTTTCATTCAAGGTCATTCAACTTTCCTTGGTTTCATTCAAGGTCATTCAACTTTCCTTGGTTTCATTCAAGATCATTCAACTTTCCTTGGTTTCATTCAAGGTCATTCAACTTTCCTTGCTTTCATTCAAGGTCATTCAACTTTCCTTGCTTTCATTCAAGGTCATTCAACTTTCCTTGCTTTCATTCAAGGTCATTCAACTTTCCTTGGTTTCATTCAAGGTCATTCAACTTTCGTTGGTTTCATTCAAGGTCATTCAACTTTCCTTGGTTTCATTCAAGATCATTCAACTTTCCTTGGTTTCATTCAAGGTCATTCAACTTTCCTTGCTTTCATTCAAGGTCATTCAACTTTCCTTGCTTTCATTCAGGGTCATTCAACTTTCCTTGCTTTCATTCAAGGTCATTCAACTTTCCTTGGTTTCATTCAAGGTCATTCAACTTTCCTTGCTTTCATTCAAGGTCATTCAACTTTCCTTGGTTTCATTCAAGGTCATTCAACTTTCCTTGGTTTCATTCAAGGTCATTCAACTTTCCTTGGTTTCATTCAAGGTCATTCAACTTTCCTTCGTTTCATTCAAGGTCATTCAACTTTCCTTGCTTTCATTCAAGGTCATTCAACTTTCCTTGTTTTCATTCAAGGTCATTCAACTTTCCTTGGTTTCATTCAAGGTCATTCAACTTTCCTTGGTTTCATTCAAGGTCATTCAACTTTCCTTGGTTTCATTCAAGGTCATTCAACTTTCCTTGCTTTCATTCAAGGTCATTCAACTTTCCTTGGTTTCATTCAAGGTCATTCAACTTTCCTTGGTTTCATTCAAGGTCATTCAACTTTCCTTGGTTTCATTCAAGGTCATTCAACTTTCCTTGGTTTCATTCAAGGTCATTCAACTTTCCTTGCTTTCATTCAAGGTCATTCAACTTTCCTTGTTTTCATTCAAGGTCATTCAACTTTCCTTGGTTTCATTCAAGGTCATTCAACTTTCCTTGGTTTCATTCAAGGTCATTCGACTTTCCTTGGTTTCATTCAAGGTCATTCAACTTTCCTTGGTTTCATTCAAGGTCATTCAACTTTCCTTGGTTTCATTCAAGGTCATTCAACTTTCCTTGGTTTCATTCAAGGTCATTCAACTTTCCTTGGTTTCATTCAAGGTCATTCAACTTTCCTTGGTTTCATTCAAGGTCATTCAACTTTCCTTGGTTTCATTCAAGGTCATTCAACTTTCCTTGGTTTCATTCAAGGTCATTCAACTTTCCTTGCTTTCATTCAAGGTCATTCAACTTTCCTTGGTTTCATTCAAGGTCATTCAACTTTCCTTGGTTTCATTCAAGGTCATTCAACTTTCCTTGGTTTCATTCAAGGTCATTCAACTTTCCTTGGTTTCATTCAAGGTCATTCAACTTTCCTTGCTTTCATTCAAGGTCATTCAACTTTCCTTGTTTTCATTCAAGGTCATTCAACTTTCCTTGGTTTCATTCAAGGTCATTCAACTTTCCTTGGTTTCATTCAAGGTCATTCGACTTTCCTTGGTTTCATTCAAGGTCATTCAACTTTCCTTGGTTTCATTCAAGGTCATTCAACTTTCCTTGGTTTCATTCAAGGTCATTCAACTTTCCTTGGTTTCATTCAAGGTCATTCAACTTTCCTTGGTTTCATTCAAGCTCATTCAACTTTCCTTGGTTTCATTCAAGGTCATTCAACTTTCCTTGTTTTCATTCAAGGTCATTCAACTTTCCTTGGTTTCATTCAAGGTCATTCAACTTTCCTTGTTTTCATTCAAGGTCATTCAACTTTCCTTGGTTTCATTCAAGGTCATTCAACTTTCCTTGCTTTCATTCAAGGTCATTCAACTTTCCTTGCTTTCATTCAGGGTCATTCAACTTTCCTTGCTTTCATTCAAGGTCATTCAACTTTCCTTGGTTTCATTCAAGGTCATTCAACTTTCCTTGCTTTCATTCAAGGTCATTCAACTTTCCTTGGTTTCATTCAAGGTCATTCAACTTTCCTTGGTTTCATTCAAGGTCATTCAACTTTCCTTGGTTTCATTCAAGGTCATTCAACTTTCCTTGGTTTCATTCAAGGTCATTCAACTTTCCTTGGTTTCATTCAAGGTCATTCAACTTTCCTTGGTTTCATTCAAGCTCATTCAACTTTCCTTGGTTTCATTCAAGGTCATTCAACTTTCCTTGGTTTCATTCAAGGTCATTCAACTTTCCTTGGTTTCATTCAAGGTCATTCAACTTTCCTTGGTTTCATTCAAGGTCATTCAACTTTCCTTGGTTTCATTCAAGGTCATTCAACTTTCCTTGCTTTCATTCAAGCTCATTCAACTTTCCTTGGTTTCATTCAAGGTCATTCAACTTTCCTTGGTTTCATTCAAGGTCATTCAACTTTCCTTGGTTTCATTCAAGGTCATTCAACTTTCCTTGGTTTCATTCAAGGTCATTCAACTTTCCTTGGTTTCATTCAAGGTCATTCAACTTTCCTTGGTTTCATTCAAGGTCATTCAACTTTCCTTGGTTTCATTCAGGGTCATTCAACTTTCCTTGCTTTCATTCAAGGTCATTCAACTTTCCTTGTTTTCATTCAAGGTCATTCAACTTTCCTTGGTTTCATTCAAGGTCATTCAACTTTCCTTGGTTTCATTCAAGGTCATTCAACTTTCCTTGGTTTCATTCAAGGTCATTCAACTTTCCTTGGTTTCATTCAAGGTCATTCAACTTTCCTTGGTTTCATTCAAGGTCATTCAACTTTCCTTGGTTTCATTCAAGGTCATTCAACTTTCCTTGGTTTCATTCAAGGTCATTCAACTTTCCTTGGTTTCATTCAAGGTCATTCAACTTTCCTTGGTTTCATTCAAGTTCATTCAACTTTCCTTGGTTTCATTCAAGGTCATTCAACTTTCCTTGGTTTCATTCAAGGTCATTCAACTTTCCTTGCTTTCATTCAAGGTCATTCAACTTTCCTTGTTTTCATTCAAGGTCATTCAACTTTCCTTGGTTTCATTCAAGGTCATTCAACTTTCCTTGGTTTCATTCAAGGTCATTCAACTTTCCTTGGTTTCATTCAAGGTCATTCAACTTTCCTTGGTTTCATTCAAGGTCATTCAACTTTCCTTGGTTTCATTCAAGGTCATTCAACTTTCCTTGGTTTCATTCAAGGTCATTCAACTTTCCTTGGTTTTATTCAAGCTCATTCAACTTTCCTTGGTTTCATTCAAGGTCATTCAACTTTCCTTGGTTTCATTCAAGGTCATTCAACTTTCCTTGGTTTCATTCAAGGTCATTCAACTTTCCTTGGTTTCATTCAAGGTCATTCAACTTTCCTTGGTTTCATTCAAGTTCATTCAACTTTCCTTGGTTTCATTCAAGGTCATTCCACTTTCCTTGGTTTCATTCAAGGTATTTGTGATTAACGGTAATCATACAAGGTCATATATGATTTGCGTGATTTCTTTGTAGCAGTCATACATAGATCATAAAAAATTCAAACTTGTTCCCAAAAAGGCATGAAGAAATAAAAAATGCATAAACTTAGGTGGCCTGGTTATTGAATAAAATTCTTATTATGGTTGATGTCTTCGAGTCAAGACTGCTGCAATCAGAACCAAACCGAGCGGTGGACAGGGGAGTGCTCAAATGTGTCTCTCAAATAAATCTGATCGGACAGGTCTTGCGTCGATCCTGGATAATGACTGAGTTAGTAATTTTCCCGAAATTGAATTCAGAGAAATCAAAGAATCACTGATGTTGGAAGTATTTATTTGACTTTTTAGGAAAAAAAACTGTCAAAAAAGCGTATCGGTAATCTGTGTTCTAACTCAGTTTAAATGACCAACAATGCTTGGAATTTTTAATGGAAACTTTTTAATTTATCACCAATGACTGTGTTTAGTAGTCCACTAGAACATGGTAACGCTCCCGCTACATGGGCAGTTTTGCACTTTAAAATTACAGTTCTGCATGGGCTGTCAAAGCGATCTCTGTTTTCTGTTTATACAGCTTATAGTTCAAATTTTCTCTCACTTTATCTGTTTATCTCTTTAATTCAAAATTTTGATCAGGAAATCAATTTTATGTGGATTTAGAGAGAGCCCACACATTTACAAATGTGTGGGAATATTCTTTGAATATTTCCACATAAAAAACATAGCAACACAAGTCCTGACCTAAAATTCATTGACTTTCATTGACCAAGCAAAAATTAGACTACAAAAGACTATGGACTGGAGTGGATGGCAAAAACTATTTACAATGAAAATCTATTGAAAAATCAAAAAAAGTAAACATTGAAACCAAATTGCGGGATGTGAACAAAAACCACTAGCAAGAAAACGAATTCTTGTTCAAACACATTTTCTCGCTCTGCTTTAAAACCAAAAAGCTAACCAGAACTAGAAAAGTTAGGCCGCAAGCTACACTTTTTTTGCTCCACCTCTTGTTTCGGCGTGACCAAAGTTATCAGTTCAATTTGACTTCAGGGATCAGGAAAATGTGTACAGATTTTAAGAAAAACATAGCCTGAAGACTCCGGCATCGACTCGAAGTAATGCTTAGCTTATGCCTTGGACAACCAATCACTAAACTAAGAGAAATTGTTGTTTATACCACTCAAATTGGGGAAAACAAGAAACAGAGGAAACAACTTAAAAAGAAAAAACAAAAATTTGAAAACGATCTTTGAAATCTTTCACCAGTTGCAATTTCGAGAACAATTATTGACTGATGTTGCAGATTGCTTATAACAAATTGCCTATCATGCTTGAATTAAAAAACTTGGTTAGTTAAAAATTGCATTTGGTGGAAAAAATAAAACATACAACACATATGAAAAACGGAGAAAATAGAGCAAAATGAAAAAAATTGATGGACAAAACTATTAGGCCTCTAAAAATTGTTTAATGATGTTTTCTAAAATTTGTAAATTCTCCATATTTGATCCCAACACACAATAGGACAAACTCCGTCTCCTTCCATGAGTACCTAAATATCACCCAATTGCACTGGAAAACGCTTACAAAATGAGACAAAAGCAAAACTACAACAGACTGTAGAAAACAATATTATTTTATGAAAAAATGTGCTGTCAAACCCCTAATTGTTTAAACTTTTTAACAATAATCATACCATTGATCTTTATTGAACAATTGAACATGAAAAAATGTTCTGAATGTCAGAAGACAAAGAGTAATTAGAACAGAAAACTTAAAATAGAAAAAAAAGAAAAAAAACTGTTAAAACTTAACTGCTTTCTACAAATAAAACAAACCTAAAATGACAATAATAAAGCCAAATTGATATAAGCACTGATACAAAACAACTTTAGAAAAGTTTTAAAAAATTCCCCAGATACTAATGACATGAAAAAAAAAGAAAAAAGAAAATAAAATTGTCCAAAACGGCGAAATAAAAAAACAGTTCAAGATTGCATATAAAACTCATATATATGATTTAGATGATCAAATTTGCTCCCAAAAACCAATTATCTGTCATTAGTCTGCTTTGAAAAATCCACACGCAATCACAGAAACTTGTTTGCGTTGGAAGTCGTTTTTCCCACCTGTTTTTATTGCTCTCTCTCAATCAAAAAGACAACATGAAGAGAAAATGACTCTCCTTTCTCTCTGTTCTTCTATTTGTGCAGCCGTTTATCTAAACACTTTCATATCCTGTCACAACTCGAAAATGTTGAGCAAAATGTCTGTTTACATTGTTTACAAGTTCGTGAACGTATGCTATGTGCAAACATGCGAACATGTCCGTAAAAACACGTCTAATCACAAAGATTGCGGCAATTGTTTGTATACAAAAGACTTAAAAAAGAACTGCAAATCAAGGAACTAATTTTCTTATTTATGTATGATTATATATACATTATATATATATATATATATATATATAAATTTTTAGTCTTTAATTCTCTTTAAAATTTCTCTTATCTTTTCATCGAATTCTTTCTTATTATTTTTATTACAGATAATTATGAATTGTTCATATTTCAACCGGCAAGTTTTCCAAGTTTCTGTCAATTGAAGTTTTGTTACTTAAAAATCTGTTTTGAGATATTTACTTGCACTGTAAAATTGCACTAAAAATGAAATCGTGAAGAAAGATCGAGAAATGTGGATAGGTTTAGATGCAGTATAATTTAATTTGAGAAATCTCAACAAAAAGCACCTTGGGGTCCCAAAAATCGCAAAAAACACCTTTGGATAATTTTTGCGCAAATTGTGTCATTAGGGTTCGGCATGTATTATTCAAGTTCTTAAGTGTAAACCAAGAGATAAAACGTCAATTAATTGAGATCGTTTCTATGGCACATTAAGTTATCCTTTTAGAAACAAAAAAATTCTATTTTCCCATCAAGTATTTTTCCAGGTTTTCAAGAACTTTTTGATGCTTTTCTTTATTTCTAAGTCTGCGCACAAAATATTGAGCAGCTAAATTTTAAAATCGTTTCAAATGAAGTATCCTGCCCTGCTCCGAGAGATTTTCAGTTATTTTGAGACCAAACAACTTAAATATGCTAATCTAGCATTACAATTTTTGAACTGGCTTTGTTCGTTTCCGAAAGCTTTATGCACTTCGAACACAAACATAACTATAGTACAGTTAAACTACAGCAATAACTCATCGCCGAAGTGAAACTGACCTCAGTGACCTCTACGCTGGTGGGGGTGAGTTGGAGTTGTCTCAAAACATTGAGAAGGTCAAATGCAGGGATGGCATCTATCTCTTGTTTGTCAAACTTGTCGAATGTCTCTTTGAGTGACGCGATCTG
>NW_027449185.1:5000-11881 GCF_964194025.1 Convolutriloba macropyga
TCATTTTTATAGTTAACAAAACTAGTTATAACATTTGGTTGGATACTATTTTTTTCGTGGCGGTGTTCCATCAACTTTCAGAAGGAAGCGTGAAACAACAATCCGATGTTCAGAACAGTGTGCTCAGACTTTGTTAAAACAGTTTGTGGTAAGTAGACAGTCAACAATTCATGATAAACCAATATGTCTATATGTCCTGCACTTTTCAATATTTTGAGAGTATAAATTGGTACAAGTCAAAAAAGCAAAAATCTGTCCGTCCAAGTGATCTTGTGATCATATATGTATTTTGGATCCCATTTTGAGCCACAAATCTTAGGGGCATCTGAAAAAAATGGGCGGAAATAAAGATAAATTGGGATTTAAAGTTTGACAGCTCACGTGTGAGAACCATGATAAACTAATTTGAATGACTCGAAGAATTGGCTTTCCTCGCGTGAGATAACTTTAAGTTCAAACCATTCCGTTTATTAAATTAAGTTTTCCGGCTTAGTAAATTAAATTTTGTCCATTAAGCAAATCTAAACTCTAAAAAAGACTAGGTAAGTTTATCTGCGACAACGTTCGCAGGTAAGTAAAATTGCAGGCAACAATACCTGCAGAAGTACCTGAAAAAAATGATACATGTATATTACCTAGAATACATTACCTAACAATTACCTGCAAACTCATTATAACAATATTACATTGGGTACGTAGATTTGGACGCAAATAAAACCTTGAAAGACATGCTTGATCTTGATTGACATCTCTCGTAAAACTTGCGAAACTTGCTCAAGTTCGTGCATGTTTTAAGTTTTTAATACCAAGTGTCATGTCAAAATCTTGGCAAGATATAGCATGTTTAATATGTCTCTTATCACGTTTCGGTTCACTGGATGGACAATATACTGCGTTCTGAACAGATTTCATACCTAACACTTTAAAGAATGGCGTTGGGTGGCATGCGCCCTATAGATGACGGTTGTAAAATATCTGATGCCTTTTTCGGACAATGCGTCTTGTACTGAGTATGATACTGGGAATTTTTCGCAGAACATGGCTTGCACGAAACTTTACCCGTTGGATCCATTAAATCTGAGGCCGGTTATTCGTAAGACTATGATGCGTTTCCTGATGTTGATTTGGCTCCAAATTTCCTGTCCACAACTTGACCTTCAAGTGCATTTGTTGCTTGCGTTCTCTTTCATTATATCATTATAGTCCCTCATATCAGCTTAGTGGTCAAATAAGTCATAAACTCTATTCCCGCTCAACGACTGATATATTTGCTGATCTTTGAATTTTAGGTGACAACGCTAGTGTGTCTGGGTTAGGTTTGGGCCGGAGCGTGGTACCCGCTGGTTCTCTCAACGAAGCATCACAAGTGAATGTTGGCACTTTTGTCATCAAAACTCACCCAGTTCACTTTTGGCAAACGGAGGCGTAAATATTCTTATTCCTTTACAAAAAAAAAACTCAATACTCTGCTTGGCTTGAGTTTGATACTTGCCATCCTGTTCTGTCTTTAGTTCTGGAAGCATCGGTTTGGACCAGGAAAACGGTTTCAATAAATCCTTTCCTCGGTTATAGTTAATTCTAACTATGGGTGAGTTTTCGTTCCGCGAATAGAACTTTCAATGGATCCTAACAAGCAGTGTTCACTGTTTGCCCAAAAACCCCAAAAATGCAAAAACGTGCATTTTGCGACATAATGTCAAAAAGGAAGCTTGATAATGTGCAGATAAAATTTCGACCCTGCTCATCCGTATTTTCACTGTTTTACAATTCTCTACCAGCTGGGGAAGAGACAGAAAACCTCCAAAAATTCGGATACCGTTTAAAAAATGGTATGATAGCAGAGCATCAGAGCACCGATTAAACCTGCCATTAATGAGACCACGAGACGAGACAAACAGTAAAATAAAACAACACAAGAATAATAATTGCGGTCAAAACACAGCACACTTAAACAGAAAATTAACACTTAGTAACAAAGTCAAAGTGATAAAACCTTAAGACAAACCAATTGATTTGTACTTCACTACAAGTTAGATGGCACCTGTATATAACGATACTAGATAACATGTCGAAAACAACAAGATCAAAAAGGGGGCGATGCACAATATTTCATCAAATTTTTGGAAGCTAAGTAAAGTCAAAAGTCATAACAAAAACCAGTTTTCAAATAAATACCAGATAGATTCACATTTAATTCCTTGAAAAGCCGCTGACATTGAATTCTCTGAGACTAACTCATATAACAATTACAAATTACAATAGAATTTTAAATTTCCAAATCGAACCGAAATAGATAATAGGCTAAAGAAAACCTTAATATATCAAAAACAAGCACGCATTTTTGATAAATATCAATTTTAAAAATCGAAACAACGTATTTTAGTTCCGCAACACTTCCGTCGGCAGTGGAAGTAAAATTCAATCATCTGAATAAAAAAGATTGTGTTGGAATTCTTAGGACTGCTCGTCTTATAGTCTTAAATATTGATCAAAGGGAGCTGCATAAGCTTACTTGTCGCCATTTTTCTTGAATAATCGAAACAAGCTGAACATTCAAAAATTTAGTCATCATTTTAGCCAAAATGTTGCAACAGTTCAACAAATATCCTCTATTTTTGAAGGTAAATCCAACAAGGCAACTCGGTAATGTGCGATCGCACAAAAGGTTCTGACCCCGCTAATCCACAATTTTGGCATGATTGTGTACCAAATGAGGAACATAGAAAAACCAAAAATTCAAGTACTTTAAAAAAAATGGTGTATGAACAAAAAAAATAGCCTCCTAAGCAACTCAGTGGTGGAGTGAAAATAGTGCATCAAATTGATGAGATGTGTAAATATTAAGAGAGCGTGTCAAGACGAACAGCAAAATCAAACAACAACAACAACAAAAATTAATTACATCAAAAACTTCATGACCGTTTTAAAAACAAAACTTAATAACAAAGTCAAAATAGCGTCAGATCAAACTGATATTAAACAAAATAAGCTATAATTTGCCAGAAAAGATTTGGGAGTAGTCAATAAAAAGGCTTGGTAAAAATTAGACAAAAAAGAACAAAAACAGTAAAGTTGAAAAATTCGCTTATTTTTTTTAAAACAATTAATTTCAAAGAAATGAAAACCATTAGAAACCGACGATAATATCCCAGTTGTGTTCAAATACCACTTTTTTATAGAAAGAACTAAGAACTGCCGGTACTCAGTTTTTTATGCGGTTACAAAAAGAACAGCAAGTATACAAAAACAAAAAATCAATTAAAACCTGGCAGAAAACGCTTTTGAAACCGTAAAGCCTTGCTACTATGGACATCAAAACATGTTTGATTGCACTTTGTGCGAGCACCTATAATGTTTACTGACCTGTATTATTTGACCTCTCATTAATGAAGCTAAGTAACAAGTAGACAAAAATGAAAAACAAATGCAAAATTAAGTAACACTTTAATTATTTTTTCGAAAAAAAATATTTCCAAAGATGTGAACGCCATATGTTACAGAGTGAAAAAATTAAATATGTTGATATAATCTTCTAAAGGCAGCCTTTGAGTATTGCAATTATCCAGAATAATTCTTACGTCTACAAAAAGAACGTCAAACATGACAAAAGTCAAAAATTGATTTATTTTTTTTCCCGTGTCGAAGCGAGTAACGTCAACGAATTCTTTAAAGACTTTAGATTGTGTGACACCAATCCCCTTTGAAACTTTTTTTTTCAACAATTATGTCATATTTTGTCTGTTATTAATGAGACTAGATAACAAACGGACAATAAAGGAAGAAAATTGCGAAGTTAAAAAGTGTTTTTTTTAATTTGGAAAACAGTTGTTTTCAGAGTCATGAAAGGCCTCAGCTATCTACTTATATCAGAATATCGCCTCATCTATTCTTCCATGAATGGCCAATGAAAACGGGTCAGGGTACAGGCCAATGAAACCGGGTCAGGGTACAGGGTCCGGGTCAGGCTACAGAAAGACAAAGTAAAACCGACAGTTAACGAAAAATAATAAAAAAATCAACTGAATTCTTCGAGAAAGTAGTGCCAAAGCTTTTAAAATCATATTCTATTACTTCAAGAATTTCAATTTTATCAATTGTGCGTTATTTTGAAGGCCAATATTGTGATATAAGAACTGTCAATATCGTGATAATGTGACAAAACTAGAAAACGTGAAAAATGGGCAAATACCTAAAAATTAAGAAAAAAAATGTGAAAACTAGTAGTATCAAAGCAAGAAAACCATAGCTTGAGGCGTAAAACCGCTTAGAAAGATAGAATTGGATTTTAATAGAACGAAGAAGCAATCTGTTATTGCTGACAGAAAGCTACATGTTAACTAAATTAAGAGAAAATAGAGGCAAAGTTCAAAAAGTCATTATTTACTTAAAAATCAAATACTTTTAAAAGTCAAAAGGACCATATGCTTTCAAGTAATCAACTATATAAACTCTTGCGGAGCTTATTAGGAAGCCAATTGGACCTATCATTAGTGAGCTTTGGTTTGAAGTATTCTGTTTTTTAATTAAAGTAGAGAAGATCGAATTTTTTTTATAAAAAAAAGACCGACTGATTACAATCCAAATTATTTTTGGATTATACCAGTTCAAGATAGGTCCAAAACTAGCCCTTCTAATGTTGTTTGTTCATTAGGAACACTTAATTATTCGAATATTATAGATATTGCCATTTTATTAGTTAAAAAATCAAAAATAGATACTGCGTTTTTGATAAAAAACGAAAAAAATTAGCAGAAAACGTCAAAGTTTTAATTACAGAGCACTCTCAAAGGTATTTGAATTAAAAAAGCCCTTTTTGAGTCAGCAAAGATTGTGTTAGGGGTGTTTGCATCTGCACTTCCTGTAAATTTAATCAAACTGGATTAAAAAAACTTATTTCGTGCTGTTTTTGATGACAAGTCTTAATTTTGAAACATTTAGCCAGAATTTTTGACAAGAATAGCTTACAATATTTTTTCTCTTTACAAAAAAAATCAACAACATTTTCCGAAGAAAGTGGCAAATTTTAGCAAAACTGGCGAAGTTTTAGTCAAAAATTCCGGAAAATGTGAATAAAATCTCACCCGTGTTCACTCTATTTTCTCAAAATTTAAACCTCGATAACTCCCTGTAAAAAACGAAAATTTAAGAAATCTTTTTAGATCAATATTCCACACTGGACAAGCTTTCTAATGATACCAGTCTCAACTACTACGATGAATATATCGATCGGCCAAAGTTGTCTGAACAAGAAAAAACCCGTTTAAGTATATAGTTCCTTCCCCCTCAAGAGGGGTCGGAACAAAAACACAATCGTTTACAATTTTATCTTTTTAAAAAAAAATTATCGCAATTTTTGCAAAAAAAAAGAAAAATGAATTTTTTGTGCAAAACAAATAAAAACAGGCTAACTTTTGCAAAATTTTTTACCCCCAATAACTCCTGACAAAGTTCAAAAAAATATTTTAACTTGATATTCTACGCTTGTGGAGCTCACTTACAACTCTATAACAACGCTTACCGTCTTATCAATCGGCCAACGTTGACTGAACAAAAAAACCCTGTTGAACATACAGCTTCTTCCACGACTGATGTGTAAAAGTCTTTTATTGAAATTCAAACGCCAGGAACTAAACTCTGTTTAATATTCCGGAAACTCAAGATTGTGTAATATGACTTTCCTTGGGAACGTTAGCTAAAAGTGAACTACAATTTCTCATTAAAATGGCTTTTTAATCGAAAACAGTATCGTTATAAAATCAAAAATAAGCAAATTAATAAGTCAGAACAAAATGCTGCAGATTTGGTGACCTAAGATTAATCGGAAAAATAAGTAAGATCGCCGCTAATTAGGGGTGAAAAGGTTTTCCGCGCAAAACACTTACTATTTTTTATTGGTAAAATTTACGTGTGATCTTACTTAAATTCAACATAATTTAATATGCTATGTTATTTAATATGATAATATGATATTTAATATGATTTATTTAATATAAAATGCCGCAAACAAGCATGTCACCGCTCAGTAGCAGTAATTTTACTTATATTCATTGCGTTCGAACCACCTACCTCTTGCTTGCTAGTCTGCTATTTACAACTGCTACCGCTGCGGCACCTATTATAGTAGATACTTACATGTGTTTCTGTCATAAACCAAATTGAACCTTAAGGTAAATAGACGCAAGGTAACACTTAGGAAGCGGTGACAGGGGGTTCAATTGGAATTTATATAAGTTAACCGCTAATTTTCCCCTCTAAATTATGTAATACCGCAATTAACATGCGGTGAACTTTTTTTCCGTCGTATTTCACATATGATTTTTGGAGTGTCAGTCGAGCGGTGAATTCATTCAAAATCACCGGTAATTTGGGCAGTGAATTTACGCAAATTCACTGCTAACTGTGAGTGAAATTAATTCTTCTTTTCACCTCAGCCGCCTCCACCGAATTTCCCTGCGTCAGTTCCCCGCATTCAACGCATTTCATCGACGCCGGCTAATATTGCGAACCTTAACAATTTGTCACCAAAGTGTTATATCATTAGATACATCTAAATTTTTTGCCATATTATTTTGAAGTCTGAAAAATGTACTTCTGCTATTATGTATCATGTTTTCGTGATCAGACAAAAGTCAGGCATTGTCATGAACAAACAAACTCTCCTTCATGGTCAACCACCAGGCAGATTTACAGGAGCATCCTTTTCCTCGAAGTATCACTTTCTAACTAAACAAACACTCGCTAGACCAACGACCACCCCGGCCGATGAGAGTCGATCATAATCGGTTGAGCTCGAGGGAGAACCCGGTCTGTCTCGTTAACTTATTTCAGAGTGCAGTTATCTGGCACCGGCGAGTGTGAAGCTGGAGGGCAGTGACACAACA
>NW_027449186.1:0-14207 GCF_964194025.1 Convolutriloba macropyga
ATATATTTCTGAAATCGGTCGAACTTTCTCAACGAAAATAGCTAATTTCATGCGCGCGCTTTTAATGACTGAACCTTTAAGATATTGTTAATCCGGTGGTCAAACACTTGATGTAAGTGCTTTCTTCATCACATTTAACGCTCATAACTACTCTTTTCTGATTTTATCAAAAAGGCTACATCTCTTGCCATTCAATGTTTGTCCCAAAATGTTTTTGTAGAAGTTTTAATAACCGACCATATTTTAAAGTAGCTTTGTGCCAATCTTATTATTCAATTTACAACAGAAAACCAGTAAAAATTTAATTCTAAGTAACACAAACATTACTTTCAACTTCTTAATTAATTATTAAATTAAATCCAAATATTAAGATAAATTATGAGAAAAAATGCTCCACCTTTCTAAGCTTCAAATAAAACAGTTCGTAAGAGCCGTACTTTCCTTGTTTTGATCTGTGTTGAGTAATCAGTTCATCATTCAGTTTAAAAGATGAACAGCTGTTTGCACAGTCGGAAATATAAACGGAGCGAGTTGTATTTTTCAAAGCAAAGCGATATGTATTATTTCTAAAAAGCGGCTGGGTATGAAATCGTAGCAGAACAGAATAGAATCATGTGTTCGGCTGTTAAAGAGTAACAATAAGTAAGGGTAACTCTACTGGCCTCGAGTCCCCTCGGTCAATTTTTTGCGCTGTTATTTGCTGCCTCATTTTGCTCTACGTCAGCACTTTCAAAGTTTGGTGATAAATGGTTGAAAGGAAGTACAGCCATGAAGATGAAAATATGTTGAGAGAGTATAAAAATGATAAAACTGATCTAAACGTAATTGTATGTACTTTTTTCAAACTCGTTGGCCCTCTTTGCGATTGTGCTCATCGTAATTAATTCTATCTCCATTAATAACTTTCCTTTACTCTCTTTGATAATGTTACTTTTTTTATTCGTTTTTGCATTCAATTTTTTTCTTCTTTGCCTTTATCATTTTGAGCTGTTCAATGAACATTAACCTAATCTACTTCCTCCAGACATATTTCTAATTTTTGATAATGTAGGATTTTTGTTATTGAATTTGAGAGTTTAATTCTCTTATTGTCTCAATGTTGATATTAGGGAAGATAGCCAAGTGTGCTTTTGCAAGTGTTGAGCAGGAAGTGTGGCTTTTTTGCATATCTCTACTACAGACTGAACGTTTTGTTTGACCCCGCAAAGGAATTTAACCGTTGTCTAAGACTTTCTGCATTTCCCTGACCAATTTAATGCTTGCCTCTTAATGGAAGTTTTGTGCCGTTCAACATAAAAACATCTCGCAGTCACAAAGTTTCTGTTACTGATGAGGAATGGGATTGATCCGGCCAGCAACCATTGGAGTACAAAAACTAGGGTGTGGATCAATGGTTTACGATTCAAAACTAGTTTTTCTTTGTTGTTGTTTAGGTTAGTCAGTCTCCGGAGTTGAAATGGCCTGCTGTTTGTTCTGATTATTATGTCATTTCACTGGTATTTTCACTTGTGTTCAGCCTTAACCGTGACACCCCGGAACTTTAGCGTTTTTGCTTTCCCGATGGTAAAGTTTTATTTTAATGTTCAAAAAAATTTCTAGGAAGAATTTTTAGTGATCGGGTTTCGAATTCTATAGGGATTCACTTTGAACACCACCAAAGTCAACGAATATGAGACAATCGGTTGACGTACAGAAGAAACAGTTTACGGGGCCCGTACGCTTACATGAGGCGTCCACCTGCAAGTCAGAAAATGTTTTTATGAATATGTTCTTATACGAAAAGAAGAATTTTCCCAGATCATGACTGATGTCGTCGGTTAAATTGATTGACATTATTGTGTCAATCTGAGACGCCAGAGAGCATGGAAGGCCTTTCCTGAATCCAAGAACATAAAAACAACCATTTTGGGCTACTGGAATGCTCCAATTGCGTGCTCGAATAACGAGTAATTTTCGCAACCTTATCTGTGGAAAAACTTTGTTACCGGTAAATGTTCTGGGTCTTGCCGAAACTTTTCTGGCTTTCAAAATTTTCCATATTAATATTTTTATTACATTTTCAAACATTTTAGTAAGGAAATTAGTAAGACTGTTAGATCTGCAGGTTTTCAGCCTTCGATTTTTGTTTGTTTTTTTTGGCAGAAAATTGATCACCGACTCTTTCAATACGAGTTATTAGAAATTAGGAGCTAGAAATTAGGGCAGCATTTATTGAACTTTCACAATTGTTGAGGAATTTGTGGCAGTTTTGCCCGGTAATGGGTCTTTGCATTTCAGTTTTCACAAAGTATTGTGCAATTCCTTCATTGTGACCACCATTTACAGCTGCTGGATGTCGCCATTTGTACATAAATATTCTTTCGTTTCGTCTTCACTTTTGCTGGAGATTTCAACAATTGTTGATAGTTCTGCTGTGTGATCTATTGTCAATTTATAGAGAAATTGTTTGAACCTCTCAAGTTTTTTTTGTAACTTCACCTTCTAGAACAGCTTTGAAATTATTTTCGAAGTGCATTTACTCTCTCAACTATCTCCATATCAGATTCAATTTTCTTTGTTTTCCATTAATGAGGGGACACCATTTCTCTCTGTTGCAGGAATCTAACAAAGTTTTGAACTAGCTAAACCAGGCTTCTACTGAAATGATTTTGATCATTTTCAGCCAAAACTATGCCAACCAAGGTTTGATGGCTTATTCAATTTCATTATGTTTTCACAAAATTTTTAAATTTGAATACTCGTAAATGGACTCAAAGCAAAAGCAAGATTACTGAAATCGGCTTCAAACTTTTGTCAAGAAAAAAGAAGACTTCATGTGCCCGCTGTTAACGACTGAACCACTTTACTCTTCATCGAGATTTTGTTAATCTGGTGGTGAAACAACTCTTCAAGTGCTATCTTCATCACCATTAAAGCTCAAAACAACTATTTTTTTTTGTTTTATCGTACAGGTCACCTCGCTTGCCAGCCAATGTTTTGTACCAAATATTTTTTGTAGAAATCTTACTTACCGACCATATTTTAAAAAAACATTGTATCAATCTTAGAATTCAATTAACAACAGAAAACCAGTTAAAGTTTAATTAGAAATGTCACAAACTTTACTTTCAACTTCTTAATTAACTATCAAATTGAGTCCAAATATTAAAATAAATAACTATGAGAAAAAATTCTCCAACTTCCTAAGCTTCATATCAGAATAATTTCTAGAGCTGTACCTTCCTGGTTGTAGTACACAATCAATATTGTGTACTTGATTTTGCAATGCGAATTTCTATTAGAATTTCTGTTGAGTGTACTTGTGCGGCGAGTACACTTAACACAGTTTTGTATTTGGATTCGCTTAGCAAATCGCCTATCTGACACTTGTCTATTTTACTCAGATAGTAAATACGACTGACAAGATATAAATTAAGTTGAGCAAATGTACTCAAGGTGCAAACTAAGAGAACGAGATTGATAATAAATTAGCAACACAGAAATCATAACGAATGTGAACAAACAGTTCCCAGTGCGGGAATTAGGGCAACAGACATAATATTTGAATTAAAAGGCGGTAGACAGTGAACTTAAGATGACTTTGGAATACGTCCTTCAAGATTAGTTACAACGTTAAAAAAGTACATCCTATGATAATTTTACTGCACCAAATAAAATGATTATTGAAATTTCTTGTTTCGCAAAATGGCATTTGGGAAGATTGATACGTAGGTTATCCGCATCTAATTTTTTAAGACAATCTATTGCAAGTTGAAAGTGATCTTCTTCTGAACCTTTACTTACAATAAGGATATCGTCAAGGAAACAAATGTAATTTTAAGGCCAATTAATGTACAATCCATCGCCTTCTGAAACTCGGCAGGCATGTTTGTTAGTCTGTAACCGTTAGCCTGTTTTAAAACGATATGTGCCTGTCATATCACTGCTTACAATACTGAAATTGCAATGTTTGGGTGTGTCAGGATGGAGGTTCAGTTGACTACACGCATATTTAAGACCTATAGTATAAAAATAATTTTTATCAGCTGTTTCTGTTTTGTAGTCAGTTATTATTTGTGATATGAAGTCTGTCAATGTTTCAATATTCGGCGTTTGGAACTTGGTATGTATGGTTTTATTGAGATTTTTAAAGTCCAAAGTTAATTTGATGGTTTGATCTCTTTTAACTGTAATGACTATTGGAGAAATAAAATATTGATCGGAGCAATTGTTAAGATTTTCTGTGTGTTATTCTTCAAGAAGATTTTTATATTCGTTGTTAACTCGTTCTTGTAAATTAATAGGTACTCTTCTACACTTTTGATGTTTAGGCTAAAAATTTTTGTAAATATTAGATTTAAAAATTTGAACTTTTGATCTGCCAATGCGTGAAATAGGTTGAGGAAATTGATTTGCTATGTGTGTTTTGAATGGGCATTGAGGTGTGATAGTGTTGACCATACTAACTTCATCCGAACACAGAGTTTGATTGATTGAAATTCCAAGAACTTCAAATAAGTCTCTGCCAATTAGTGGTTTCAATCCGTCTCTAACGACCACGAAATTGGCGTCTTTGTTCCGCCAACCATTACTTTCCATCAGCGCTTGCATCATTCCAATGACGGGTAATGGTTAATTAGCAAAGGTCTTGAGTTCTTTTGCAGGTGCTGCTGTTAGCCATCGTGCAAGTGTAGATTTGTTGATAACTACAGTAGCGAGTGATTCATTCAAAAGGTTACGCACACTCCCGGAGTTACTGAGAAGTCCTACTTTAGGATTTCCGATCTGTTAGATTGTATTTTTGGGTTCGATTTGCACTGTGGTACTAGCAATGCTAGCTACCATGTTATCATCTGCACTATCATAGTCAGATCTACATTGAGGTATATAG
The DNA here is from genome assembly GCF_964194025.1 of Convolutriloba macropyga. Lineage (NCBI taxonomy): Eukaryota > Metazoa > Xenacoelomorpha > Acoela > Convolutidae > Convolutriloba > Convolutriloba macropyga. The sequence continues at coordinate 4,871 of NW_027449186.1, forward strand.
TTGGCATTTTGGATAACATTGACAGACTTTTCAGTTGTATTTTCCTCAATTGAGTTAACTTTGGGACAATTTGGTTTAGTGGATGAAGACTTCGGTTTACGACATACAGGTGAAAAGTGATTCTGTGAACCACATTTATTGCACGTTTTGTCTTTCGCAATACATTTGTCCTTTTGATTTGCTGACCAAGTGAGGCCACAATTTCGGCATAGTTGATTCGTCTGTCGGATAGAGGCTGAAATATTTTGTCGTTGATTTGATTGGCGAAAGGGCCGTTGTGGAGTTATTGCGTTCACATGCGATGCAGGTTGTGTGTTTGATATCTGTAACTGATTCCGTTGTCCGAGTTCCACATTTAAGGCCGAGCGTATAGCTTGCGGTGGTTCAAGAGTTTTTCTATGTAATTCTCCTTGAAAATCGGGATCTTGCATATTGGCAATGAATAGATCTCTGATCAGAGCATCTTCTTGATTTCCAAGATCGCAATTCTCTGACAATTCCATCAATTTGCCAAAGAAACATTCAATTGATGCCCTTTTTGACTGCTTGGTGGTAAGGGGCATGTACCTATCAAAGGTAATGTTTCGCTGACGAATGAACGTAGATTCCATGATTTGTCAAAGTTCTACCGTTGTCAATATGTCCATCTTGAGATGCGGGTTTCTGCTGCATATGATGCGTCTTCTTTCGGTGCCCAAACTGAGATATAGCATAGATACTGTCTTGCGGTCGGCTTGAGTCCATGGCGTGTCTCCACACATGCTCCCAATCTCCATCTGCTTTTGACATCAAATCTCCCAGTTCATTTTCAACTGTTCGTTTTTAGCTAACGGTTCGCCTTCTGATTGGGCTGAGGAACCTGTTATTGTACTCTCGTAGATCGGTTCTAAAGGAAGTTAAACATTCTTGGGCTTTGGTTCGAGCAGAATATCCAATGCAATATTCTCCTTCGCAAGAAGAGCCAGTTTCGCCTGCATCTGCCATTTCTCCCACTTCGACGGAGGATCTACACTAGATTTTCCCAGAAGGGTTCGATGCCAAGTTGAGTTCGCTTTTGCGTTGCCGACTGCGCCATTTCGTACACAATCAATATTGTGTACTTGATTTTGCAATGCAAATCAAAATTAGAATTTCTGTTGAGTGCACTTGTGCGGCGAGTGCACTTATCACAGTTTTGTATTTTGATCTGCTTAGCAAATCGCCTATCTGACACTTATCTATTTTACTCAGATAGTAAATACGACTGACAAGATATAAATTAAGTTGAGCAAATGTACTCAAGGTGCAAACTAAGAGAACGAGATTGATAATAAATTAGCAACACAGAAATCATAACGAATGTGAACAAACAATTCCCAGTGCAGGAATTAGGGCAACAGACATAATATGTGAAATAAAAGGCGGTAGAGAGTGAATTTAAGATGACTTTGGAATACTTCCTTTAAGATTAGGTACATCGTATAATAATATTACTGCACCAAATAAAATGATTATGTACAACACTGGTGTTGAATTGTGTTGAGTAATTAATTCATCCTTCATTGAAAAATATGAATAGCTGGTTGCACAGACGAATATATGAAGGGAGCGGTTTTTTTTGTCTATACAATGCAAGATGTAATAAGCCAGCGAGGCAGCTGAGCATGAATTCGAAGCAGAACAGAATACTAAATTTTGTGTTAGGCTGTTGGAGGGTAACAATAAGAAGAGATAACTGAAATGGCCTTGATCCGCACTCGGTTAATTGTTTCTGGAAAATTTTGATTGCGCTCTTTATCACTGCCTCGGTTTTGCTCTGCGTCAGCACTTTCAGCGTTTGGTGATAATTGGTTGAAGGGCAGCGCCGCCTTGGAGAAGAAAATATGATTAGAGTATAAAAACCAAAGAATGGATACAAACGTCACCCTAAATACATACTTTTTCAACCTACTAAGCGCTATTTGCAATTATTCCCACATTTATTTATGTTAGCGTTCTCCTTTTAAATGCTAACTTTTTTTGCTCTCTTTGTTAACTTTAATCGTCTTATTCGTTGATTTACATCTAATTTTTTCCATTTTGCCTTGATTTTTTTGAATTGTTCAATGAACATTTATCTGATCTACTTGTTCCATATCAACTTCTGATTTTTGATAATTTAGGATTTTTTGTTATCGAACTTGAGATTTTCTTCTCTTTTTGTCTCAATGTCGATATTAAGGAAGATGGTCAAGATATGCTGAGCTGGCAGTGTTGTGCTTTTGCCTATGAGCTCTACTATAGGCTGTATGTTTTGTCTAACTCTGAATAGGAGTTTAACCGTTGTCTATAATATTCAGCATATTTCCCTGACAAATTTAAACCTTGCCTCTTCATGGAACTTTGTACCATGTGTCATATTGGTCTTCGTTGGCAAATTCGCTGCAAAAAAATTTTTTGTTTTTGATGAGGAATGGGATTGATCCAACTAGCAGGCAATGGTGAACAAAGCTAGGAGTGGATCAAGGATTTACGAATTAAATTAAATTTTATTTGTTGATGTTTAGGTCAGTCAGCCTCCAGAATTGAAAAAATCTGCTGTCTGTTCAGATTATTATAATATTTCACTGGTTTCTCCATTTGTGTACAGCGCTAAAAGTAAAAACCTGGAGTTTTAGCGATTTTTTCCCAAGTGTACTCTTTTATTTCAATGCTGAGAAAAAAACTCCTTTTACGAAGGGTTTTTAGTGATCGTGTTTTAAGTTTTATTCGGATTTACTTTGAACTCCAACGCAATCAATGAAGTGACACCAATCAACGACCCGTTTCAGCAATGATTGCGGTATTTGTGAACTAGTTAAGTGGACAGCAACTTGTAGCGTACGTCAAAACCGTCACTGAGTTGTGAAAACTTGACTTTTAGCTGAGGCGATCGGTTGACGTACAGAAGTAAGAGATTAGGTGGAGCCAAGATACCTTAAATTTTTATTCAGTGTACCTTTAAAAAGCTTCTGCTTTACAAAATTTTTATTTTTCACTCTAATTTTGAAACTAAACAATAAACGAACAACTAATTTTAGCTGAAACTACTCCTTCGATTTGATTGAAAACGAAAGTTTGTGTTCTCAAAACGTTACAGAACTGAAAGTTCACGTAAACCTTTACCTTAACTGAAATTATGCTTAAGTAAGGTAACATATAATTGTTTTACCTTAAGATGAGCTTACTTTATATGTGTTCAGTAAAATTTACATTAATTTTTCATATGATAAGGGGTAAATGTTTTATCCTTGAAACTTTTCAAATATCTTCAAACCAAAATTATCTTGAGGACGTCAGTTTTTTATACAAATTGATCTCGTCTGAAGTTCCTTTGTTTAGATAATTGTTTACCATTCACTAAGACGAACACTAGTGTGAAAAGAAACATTTGTTCTCAGTACAAAATTAGTAATTATACCTAGGACAATTTAATTAACGTAGAACTTTCAAATAGTTCTGGCTAACATCAACAAAATTTAACGACTTCAAGTATACTTAAAAAGCTTAGATAGCATTTCTTTTAATCTATCATTATTCAAAAAACTTTTACCAAGAAATTTTTTGTTTTTGCTCTAAGTTTGGAAAAAAACAGTAAGTGATCAGGTAAATTTAGCTTAAATTTTTTCTTGTTTTGAGGCTACTTCAGTAGATTTATGGAAATGTGATCTCTTAATATTCGAGTATTTTTCAGAAAGGATTTGCTGAAATTCAGGTAAATTTTTTGTACGAGAAATCCTTGCATAAAATTTACATGCAACAGAGAAAATTTTAGAACATTTTCTGCAGTCAGTTTTCTTCCGTAGTTATTGCTGTTTAAATGGTCATGCAAAACTAATGGTCATTTTTTTCAGTGATTTTCCAGACAAAGTGTGAGCAGAAGTTATCCAAGAAATCCTTTCAAACAAACAGCTGAATGCATATTTTTGGTTTTTCTACAGTTTGGCCGTTGCAATTTTTTTTTTCTACTGATGTGATTTGCTTGAAAACAATAATGTTTCATATTAGGATGGCGGAACAACAATAACCGTAGAGCAGGTTTCTTTAACATTGATTTCATTCACGTTGTGTCCAATAGTTTTTCCACTTTACATATAATTAATGTTTTTACAACGTCAGCTCCCCTGCAAAATTTGATTATATCCGCTTTGAGTGAAGTTTTGACTGTTTGGTATTATATTTGTCGTTATTGAAATAGCATGGTCAGTATTCGCGCTGGTATCTCTCGGTTGTTTTCTCGGGCCATTAATTTGTCTTTTGAAGATCACTAAGACGCTATCTGAATCAATATTCATTGTATCACAATCGGACTTTGTATTGAAAACTCTACGGATATTGTTTTCAGCTACTGCAACAGCAATTGCTACGAATATGAGTGGCAACTCTTTGTTTGCTGGTTATTTGTTCATATCAGCTGAATTTGTTGGTATCAGCCGAGTTTATTCGTTCTATTGGTTGACTAGTTGTTCGATTTGACTTATTATTCTTTAGAGTTTGCCTACAATAATTGCGTTTTACAGAAATTATTTTTTATCCCCTCTTCACTTATGGTGGGGTTATTTTTGATAATTGCGATTGCTGGTAGTTTTCGGCTTGAAAGGGGTGTTTGTAATAATCCAAATGGCATTTTCCAGGCTAGGTTTAGGAGACAGCATTAGGAACTCCCTAGAAGCAAAGTCCTCTAGTTGAGTAGAAATTTCCCTTTTGTTTTCCAGCTCTCCAATATTTTCGATCCTAACTACATATCGATCTTGTTCTTGCAAATAGTTTTTCTGTTGGTCGGGGATTGATAGAAACAAACAATAATTTACTTGATTAATTGCTGTTTCAACTTGTTTTCGGAATCTTTTTTATACTATTCTGTACTTCAATACATCACTTTCCATCGGATAAAAGTCTATCAATTTAGTTAAACTCAAAAATCAGTCTTAATCAGGCTTTGATTTTTTAAATTTTGCCATAAAGACTGGATTTTGGCCAAATTTTTAAGATGAAGAGGATTTATTAATAGAAATTCTTGGCCAATTGAGAACACCGATTGAAAAGGAGAAAATTTGAGATTGAAGGTTAGAGTGCCAAAGAATTGATGTTTTATAATAAAGATTAAGGACAGAGAAATGTTAAAAAGGAAATTTTCAGTGTTTTGAGGAAGCTCAGCTCTCTTAAATAACAAAAATTTTCAGAAAAGTTTTCACGTTTATTATTTCATAGAGAAAACCAATTTTTTGTTTCTCATAAATCTAATATGCTGCCAACCTCCAATCGTGAACAGTTGAGCAGTTTTCATTAGGCAACATATTCCACAGTCTTAATTTTACTCTAATAACCACCAAGGAGACTCTTATTTGAAGGATGCGTCCAATTTTTTGAACCAATGGCCACCTAAAAAACTTATCTTATGCTGTTAAGCCGAAGACTTTTTGTGTTCTGAAATAAATTATTTTGTACTAAACACTATCTCTACAAGGAAAAGTTGGTTCTGCACTGCTAGTGCTCGACTTAAATAGGTCTAGTACATACAGTGGCTAAGGTCAAGCACCTAATATTGCTGACACTTCCTAAACTTTCAAAAGTGTCAAGCGGAAGCAATGATATCTGAAAGAAGCCTTCGACTTTCAACTTGTCCCGTTTCTATTTTAATAGAAAATTCGTTCTCTGAATCGAAGTTTGGTCTAAACTTACTTCAATTTCAGGCTCCCAGGCCTAGGCCTCGACTTATGAAAAGACTTTAAAAGCCTAGTAGGGGAGGGGCAATATTGACTATAATTACACGGTCAAGCTTCCTAGTTAAAGTCGAGCTCGTATCTTTTCACGGATCGAGCTTAAGTCTTTTCATAAAGAAAAAAGTCCAGCTAAGGTCTTTTCATGGATCCACCATTAGTCATTTCATAACCAACAAAGTCGAGTAAAGGTCTTTTCATGGGTCCAACAGTAGTCTTTTCATAAATCTGTTTTTTTTCAAAATCCGAAATTTTTCGTTTTTTTTTTCCTGCTTCTGTACATACAGAAGCAGAGACAGAGTAAGACTAAATAGCTTTGCACCGGAGCAGTCCAACTTAAGAAACAGTTAGAAAACTGCCAAAAACCTTAACATCTTTGTCAAATCTTAAGATAAAGAGTTATGGAAGCTAGAGTATATTACCACATTACTTGATTCAATGAAACCAGCTAGCTTAAGTGTATTCGCCCTAGTCCCATTAGCCATGACAAATTTTGGGCGTTATTCAATTTATTTTTCCCTCCAAAATTGCGAACGATCTTTTGTTAAAAATAATTCAGGTTTTAAGGGATTAGTGGTTTTTCTGAATCGTAAAAAGTGAAGGAGCATACACGCTGACTACATTTTATGCAATATTGCACGGATAAATTTAATGGCAAAAAGCAAACTTATGAAAATACCAATCATGGACCCATGAAAAGACTATAACTTTGTTTGCATACATTGTTTCGAGCTTAATTCCAGCCCAAACATTGGTTCGAGCTAAAGTCTTTTGGAAAATGTGGGTCCAGCTAAAGTCTTTTGCGAAAAATCTGAGTCGAGCTAATTTCCAGAATTTCTGAAAGTCCAGCTAAAGTCTTTTCATAGCTCAAATGAGTCGAGTACTGTCTTTTCATAGTACATTTGGGTCGAGCATTGTCTTTTCATCTGTACCTAGACCCCAAGTTCAAATTTTTTAATCAGAAATTACACCAACACTAAACGAACTTCAGATAACTATACCTGAAAAAAAAATTATTTAGTGGAACATTCAAGTATAGTTGTGGGTAACACAAACAAAAATTTAATGACCTCAACTTCATTTTATAAAATTAGATACTTTAAATCTTCTTTTAATATACGTTCAGTAAAAAAAACTTTTATCTTAGAAAAACCTAATTTTTCACTCTAAGTTTGGTATTAAACAGTAAGCAATCAGGTAATTTTAGCTTAAAAATTAACACATTTTAAACTAGCTTAGTTCCTTTGTTTCGATAATTGTTTACCGCTCACTAAGTTGAAAAAGAGTTTGCAAAAAAACAAACACTTTCGTTCGCAGTACGGCACGGGAAGTCGTTTTGAACAATAAAATTGAACGCTCCTGGGAGCCTTGTGCGTTCAAAATTAAGCGATTTGGAAACACATATGATAGCCAGAAAGTTTGGAAAAAGGCAACTTTGATCGCAGGAAAGTCTGGACATGGGATTCTTTGAATAACCCACAACTTTTAGGACATGAAAGCACAAAAGTTTTCTGTGCCTTCATGATCAGACTATATCGTGAGCACATATTTGCTTTTGAGTAGGCTATTTTGTAATCAAAGCTGTCTATGTGCCAACTTCTTACAAAGAATTCAGTGCAACAAAACGTAAACCTAAAGGCAAGTGCGAATTAAAGCATTATTTGCAACTAATTAAAGTTTAATTGATTGTCCTATCTGGATCTAACTAAATTAGTTGGGAACTAATTACATTAGTTTGTAACCAATAAAAGTACAATTACTTCCACACAAAGAACTTTGCTCAGCTCAACATAGCAACCGCCGAGTCTTTAACGTGGTTTTTGATGTTCATCACGTAGAAGTACTCTTCAAAAAATTGTCCCCTTGGGGCACAATTACTTCTTCAGTCTCAGAAGACTGGCCGTTTGGAATTCTTGGTTGTGAGCAGCTTTAAATGTGTTTCGAGCTCTGCAAAATTGCGCACTTTGAATGTGTTCCTGATCAGACCATAAAAACACTGGTTAGGGCTCTCTTCCGACTATGCAGATCATATCATGAAATTATCCAGACTCTGGACCAAACTATGATGAGGCTATCCAAACTGTAGGTGGGCCTCAGATCAGATGTTCCAGACAGTATGTAGTGCGTGCGAACCCGGGATGGGGCACTGACCATACTTTCCAGACGTAAGGAGTCAGGTCAGACTAGTCAGACTGGCCTGGTTGCGCAGCTCATCCTAGGTATAAGGTTTTGATAGCTCTAATAAATAATTATTTGTTGCTTTCTGTCAGTTTACAGCAGTTACGTGATACAATCAAATAAAAATAAAAACCATGCAACCTACCTTTAACTTTTTTAGAACTACGCTCTTAAGCTTTTTGTTACTATTACTTTTTATTACATTTTTGACGATCAGATTTGCTATCGTAATTTCAATTTAATAACGCCTTGCATAATTGACTGAAAATGGCAAAGAAAGGTAGAAAATAAAATCTGCCATTAAGTAGAAAACTTATTTAATTTGTAGACATAATTTGTCAGATTTCAGTGTAACCAGAACAATATACGCGTGAGGAGTTATATAATAGTTCCCCCAATTTTGAAAAAAAATTCCGTCATAGTTGAAAGCGGTAATTTTTCTTTAATTAGCCATGGCGCCTCAGAAACTATTATTGATCGATCGATTTTTCAACTCAACTCTTCAAAGCTCTCTTTTTATTTGATTACATTTCAACAAACATTACAAAAAGTATCAAAATTTCAGCTTAATTTACTTCAACGTTATCATTATAACATTTCCAGCCTAAAGTTTTTGCTCATTTGGGACTGCAAATTCGGTAAGAACGAGCTGAAAACATTCTGAAATAATTAGATCTGTTCACAGCTTAGTTTGAGATTTCACGCATGGTTAAAAAATCTCAAATTTTAAGAGGGATAAAATTATACGAGCACTGTAGAAATTTTCTGAATTTTATCTCGAAACTGTTTTTAATTTTATTAATAGAAAATGAATTGATTAAACGGTAAATGAGATTTCAATTTTCACATTCTTATTTGTCTTGCAGTTGGCTCCTTAAAGTGATTTAATCCTAACTTGATCATTTTTAATCGAACTTAGTAAGGTGTGTATTAAAAAAAGAGGGCAAGACTGCGACGTCTTGTGGAAAACATTTGTTGAATGTAACTTATTTAACATCAGGAAACTCCGATCTTTAGTGCACATTCTAAAAGATTCAACACATCAATCAGTACAGCACTCATTTTTCTAATTTGTTTGAATATTTCGTTTGTTTTTGCGTTTTTTCTCACAAGAGTTTCTTTATTAAGGAGTTATTAACTATCGGGCCATTGTAACAAAAGGATGGCGAAGATTATTCTTACCAAATAAGATATATATCAAATTTAGCAGGAAAGAAGGCAAGAAAATTACTGAACACCTTTTTATTGTTCCAAAAGTTTCAAAAGAATTTGAAAACATTGCAGGCAGACTTTTCAACTCTCCTCACAAAATCAAATAGTTTTCAACAAGTTCTAGAACACTATTAGTGGTACCACTACCAATCTTTTTAAGAGTAGAAGTCGAATCCAAAGAGAAAAAGTGAAAAAATACAAAAGTTACACCCTCATATTCTTCCCTCTTT
>NW_027449187.1:0-9000 GCF_964194025.1 Convolutriloba macropyga
ATTTGCTTTAGGATCTTACATACAATCTGGAAATTCTGATTCGATCTCTGTCGGATCTCTTGAACACATGTGTTGAGGATGGGACAGTGCCACATTCACGATGGCGGCAGGTATGAAGTTTCGGGCCCCGATGGGCGAATGGGCGATGATGGAAAATGTTCAGTGCCAATCCAGAGGACGTGTTTCAGTTCGGGAGGATTCAGATCAGAAAAAAAGAGGTGTATATATTTCGCAACAACCAGATAAATGGCTTCACGAGAAATGGCTTCACGAGAACTACTTCGAATGCGAGAACTACTTCGAATGCGAGAACTCCTTCGAATGAACTTATAGTGAATTCACTTTACTGTACTGGTATTCACTTTCAATATTCATTGTTAATATTCACATTTAATATGAAAATAAAAGTGTTAATATTCACATTTCTTCAGCCATAATTTTGATGAATTCATATTAAGCATTCCTTGAGTTTTTCGCCAAGTTCCGGTAGATAATGATTTTTCATACTGTTCAGTCCAATCACAGCCGAAAAATTCATAATGTTCATAGTGTTCCCAGAATTGGAGTTCATAATGTTCAGAAAAATTCAGAATTTTACTATGAATTTTGCTATGAAATGTCTATAAAGTGCCATGATCAGAACTCTGGCCATAGTAAAAATCATAATGAAATTTTTATGATTCAGTACTGAAATATCATGAGACTCAGGTCCGGGGATGTCCAAAAACACGCAAAATGCTCTTTATAGATTTTGGAAAATTCAGCTAATTTCTTCGTAAATTCAGCTCAATTTCAGCGCTTTTGGCAAATCGCTATAATCCAACAACAAAAAACTTTTGACAAAAAGGACTTTTTTTGTTTTTAATGCTTTTTAGTGCATTTAGTTTTTGATCTCCGAGAAGATTGCGCCTTGGTTGAATTGTAAGTTTTGTTGATAATGTTGAATGTTTAGTGTCCTTTGATCGATAGACAGTGTGGAGCCCTTTTATTGCAAGTTAAGAAAAGAGGACAACAGATTGCATCAGTGCAATATGGCCACTTGACTGGAGTCTAAATGAGGTCTGATATGTTCACTCGAGGACATAATATGTTATTACCCCTGGCATTACAAGGAATTCAAATGACCGGCCGGGGATATTGGTTCATTAGGTTGTAAATCGACTAGACGTATAATAACAAAGCTTTATTAATCCGAGGTAGCTTGGTAAACTAAAACTAATTTCAAAAGATATCCTCCACTTTGATGAAGGAAGCATTATGAGTGGGTATAGTCCTAAAAATGTGTCTGACACACAGGCGATTATGAGTTGCTAATTTAAATAAATAAATCTAATCAAAGTGTGCAATTTCTATAGCTATACTATTCGCTGATCTGATTAGAGGAAAAAGCGTGCGCAATTTGTTTATATTGATCAAACAAGTGCAAAATTTGGTAGTGCCGATCAAGACTAAGTAAAAATTTAAAACAAATGCTCCTCCGATTCTTGTAATTCGACTATTTCTTACCAATTTAAGCTGGCAGACAGAAACTCTGAAATCAATTATATGACAACAACTGTAAAAAAAATAGCAGCGAATGCGACAAATATGATAATTTTTGGCAGTTTTCTAAGAGTTGTCAAAAGGAGTCATGTTTCACCAGTTTGGCTACAAAAACTGGCTACAACCGTTTGGATACATTATTGCAAAAGAAACAATTTTCCACACTTCAATACAGTAGCATGCAACACTCAAATGTAACATGATTCACTATTTCTTTAATTATAAAAACATGCAGAGAAGAATTGGTTTGTTATTTGTTATTTTTCACCGCAACTGCAGCAAATGTCAACAAAATTTACATCATGCATCCCCGGGTCGATGTTTTGGGTAAAATTTTGTAAGAAATGCGTTTAATGCGGTGAATTTTCGAAAAAAATGCGGTGAATGCGGTGAAAAAAAATTAACCGCTTTTCTTACAAAAATTGACCATCAAGTTCACCGCATTTCTTACAAAAATTGACCATCAAATTCACCGCATTTCTTACGAAAATTCACCGCATAGACTATTATGGCAAATTAAGGTAATTAAGAAATGCGTTTAATGCGGTGAATTTTCGAAAAAAATGCGGTGAATGCGGTGAAAAAAAATTAACCGCTTTTCTTACAAAAATTGACCATCAAGTTCACCGCATTTCTTACAAAAATTGACCATCAAATTCACCGCATTTCTTACGAAAATTCACCGCATAGACTATTATGGCAAATTAAGGTAATTAAGAAATGCGGTGAATGCGGTGAATGCGGTGAAAAAAAATGGTTCACTGCTATTCGACCCCAGGCCTAGATATCAACGCTAAAAAACGCAAAAATTTTGTGGTGAAATCCGTTAACAGCTGAAAAAGGGGAATTTAATCAATTGATTGACAACATCTTAATTTTGCGCAAAAACAGAAGAGGACATTGTTTGTGCAAATTCTGCAGAGAAAAATATGCTGCTGAGAAAATGAAGGAAATATTAAAAAGGAAGGAATGTATAGCATCAGGGGTTGAGGAGGAGAGTAATGTTGAATATTAGAGTTCATTATAGACAAATTGAAATCTGTTGCTACTAAATGTCAAACTGACGACAGTTTATATTGATTTGTAACTGGTTTGTTTATTTTCTGTCTTATCAAAAGACAGATGTCTGTAAAATTCTTGCAAATAAATTATAAATCACCACCCCTTTACAAAGTTAAGGCGGAAAATATAACTAACAATTTCTAGCAAAAAAATTTAAATTCTGTAGATACGTTTTATTGAAAATGATCGTTCAACACACTCCCTCCCAAATGACATTTTGATTTGTTTCATGATTTGAACTGATGGGAATTTTGTGATTAACTAAGATCCTTTTTGGAGGTGTCTAAATAAAAAATTTAAATAACTAAAATCCAGAAAAATGTCTTGACATACAGTAAATTGTGGACTCGCCAACTTAGGATTAGGATTTTTCCTAAATTTATCCATCAATTTTAGTTCCGTCTAAAGTTTTTCAGTTCAGATAAAGTATCAGTAACTACCCAAACTTTTTTCTTCCTTATCGTCAAAAATTGCGGCACAAATCATTTAGATTATGCACTGAATTTTTGCCCAAATAGTTTTAATTTAGTACTGATAATCAAATGATCTCAAATAACCAGCGGCTCCGAAAACTTACCGCCTCTCAGATTCCAAAGATACTGGATCCCATTGACCCGACAAGAATTAATGAAATAAACAAACTTACGCCACGTTTTTCACAACCAGTTGTGAACAGGATTGGTCTGTTATCGTGGAAAATGGTCTGCACAAAAACAAACAAATAAACAAAAGCCAGTCTTAATAAACAACGTAAATCAAATCACATAAACTCTGTTTCAACAAGCTGGCTTCAATGTTCAAAGTTGAAAGTCATTTTCATGTCAAATTTACTGCGAACAAAACAATTCAATTGGATGTTTATGAGAAAAGAGTTTGAATGTTTTTGTTGTCTTTGAACCACTTTGAAGAGAGACTCGAAAGCATATTAAGTGCTCTAAGCTAGCTTTATTGAGAACGAAAGTGTGATCATGTGTAAAATCTAGCTTCAGATGACACATTTTTTGGAAAATTCTGAATTTGATTTATTTTGAGTTATAGCCCGATCAAATATTTTGGGTAACTTAATTTTCTGCAAGGGAAACAGGATATGCTAATGATAGCAGAAGCAAAAACAGTGTCTGAAATTTTGAATAAAAACTGAACAATCGTTCTTGGCTTCTTCCGAAAAAAAACAAGTGAACAGAAGAAAACTTCACAGAAAATTAAAAAGTCTCAACTTTATGTTTTATTTCTGTATTATGTAAGTTATTATGTTGCATATGAAGCGTTTTTAAGACTTTAAGTGTTTGCCTTGCTGTTTGGTGTAGAAAGTGTTCTCCAATCTTATGATGTATAAGAAAAGATATTCCAATCGAAAAGATATTACCCAAAAAAAAACGTTGCACTTCAATAGTTTACCCGACTGAAAAGTTAGTTTACCCGACCGAAAGTCTATAATATTAAAGTCTAGCCAAGTTTTAATTTTGCTTATTAACACACTGAATTATAATATAGGTTTTATAATCAACGTTAACTTCACTCCTGCAAGTTTCATATCAATTTATAAGAATCATATCAATTTATAAGACTAAAATCCAGAAAAATGTCTTGACATACAGTAAATTGTGGACTCGCCAACTTAGGATTAGGATTTTTCCTAAATTTATCCATCAATTTTAGTTCCGTCTAAAGTTTTTCAGTTCAGATAAAGTATCAGTAACTACCCAAACTTTTTTCTTCCTTATCGTCAAAAATTGCGGCACAAATCATTTAGATTATGCACTGAATTTTTGCCCAAATAGTTTTAATTTAGTACTGATAATCAAATGATCTCAAATAACCAGCGGCTCCGAAAACTTACCGCCTCTCAGATTCCAAAGATACTGGATCCCATTGACCCGACAAGAATTAATGAAATAAACAAACTTACGCCACGTTTTTCACAACCAGTTGTGAACAGGATTGGTCTGTTATCGTGGAAAATGGTCTGCACAAAAACAAACAAATAAACAAAAGCCAGTCTTAATAAACAAAGTAAATCAAATCACATAAACTCTGTTTCAACAAGCTGGCTTCAATGTTCAAAGTTGAAAGTCATTTTCATGTCAAATTTACTGCGAACAAAACAATTCAATTGGATGTTTATGAGAAAAGAGTTTGAATGTTTTTGTTGTCTTTGAACCACTTTGAAGAGAGACTCGAAAGCATATTAAGTGCTCTAAGCTAGCTTTATTGAGAACGAAAGTGTGATCATGTGTAAAATCTAGCTTCAGATGACACATTTTTTGGAAAATTCTGAATTTGATTTATTTTGAGTTATAGCCCGATCAAATATTTTGGGTAACTTAATTTTCTGCAAGGGAAACAGGATATGCTAATGATAGCAGAAGCAAAAACAGTGTCTGAAATTTTGAATAAAAACTGAACAATCGTTCTTGGCTTCTTCCGAAAAAAACAAGTGAACAGAAGAAAACTTCACAGAAAATTAAAAAGTCTCAACTTTATGTTTTATTTCTGTATTATGTAAGTTATTATGTTGCATATGAAGCGTTTTTAAGACTTTAAGTGTTTGCCTTGCTGTTTGGTGTAGAAAGTGTTCTCCAATCTTTTGATGTATAAGAAAAGATATTCCAATCGAAAAGATATTACCCAAAAAAAAACGTTGCACTTCAATAGTTTACCCGACTGAAAAGTTAGTTTACCCGACCGAAAGTCTATAATATTAAAGTCTAGACAAGTTTTAATTTTGCTTATTAACACCCTGAGTTATAATATAGGTTTTATAATCAACGTTAACTTCACTCCTGCAAGTTTCATATCAATTTATAAGAATCGAGTGCAGGAAATGATCTGGCATGATTTGATTATTTATCAATGCATCTTTTTACTAGTGACAAATCGTAATTATCTTAAAGGTTAGAATATCTGTGTAGCAAATTTGTGCTATTTTGTGTTCTATTTTTCGCAAAGTTCAATTTCAGTTTTTATTAGAAATGTAACGGCTGCTCTCCTATCAAAGTCAAGGAAAACTTTACACCGCCCAGTTCGTTTCAGCGGTTTCAAATCTGTCCGGATATTGTATTTTTGCAGTTAACTTTTGTGAACTGTATTATCCGCTATACTTTAGAATGCCGTTGCATTACTTGATACTCAATAATTTCAAATAACTAATTGTTTAGCTTTGCTGAATAACAAATAACTTTGCTTCAATTAAGCAAAAGTCCAAAATTCCAAATAAGCAAATTAGTTCAAATTAGAGGTTTTTCAGTGATATCTCCTTAACCACAAAAGCTAGTAAGATAAAATTTCACAGGGTTAAGAACGTTAGGTAGGCCTACTATCTGATGTAAATTTAAACAACGCTGGGTAAACTGCGTTGGTGGGGCTACCTTTTATATTTTATACCCAATCTTAATACATGGGCAAAAATTTCAATGTTGAATAACTCGGTAAGTAATGATTCAAAATTGAGCAAACTTGGCAGTGCACAACACTGTCATACAAGTAATCAAACGAAAAAGAAATGAACGGAATCGGTAGAATTGTCTTTGAGTAATAACACAACAAGTTTCACCTCAGATTTGAATATTCTGAGTTAATTTAATGATCACTTCTTGTTTCTCAATTGGCCTCAATAACACCAATGTTGAACTAGAGTAGGCTTCGTTAAAGCCAGTAAGAGAAACTGACTTTATGCTTTGCACAAAGTTTCTCTTACTTAGGAACTTCGTTCCTCAGAAAGAAAGTTTTGAGAATATCAAAGTTAATTCTCTTTTCACAAGTCAAAGTAAAGTTAAAACTGTACAATCACTTATATGATCTACAGAAACAAGACACGATAACAAGTAATTTACCGCTCAAGAAAGTGTGCTTCAATACTCACTGTATGTCAGTTTAATATGAACAAAATTGCAAGTTTCAACTGATTTTTGGTAGTTTTTCAAGCTCCTTTTATGCTGCTAGTCACGTGGATTTACATGTCAAATTCAACTGTTGATTGGTTGTAGATAATAATGTCGACAGAATGTGAACACTTTTCCATAACGTCACTTTTTCAGTGTAAATTTGATGTCATGGGAAATTTGTTAACCATATAGAAGTTTTGTCGAATATTCTGTATCAATAACAGGTTGATTCGCAATCCAATCGCAAAGAATCTGATGCAATACTGTTAAGTCGTAGTATTGTTTTGCTGGTTGTTGAGGTAGTTCGAGTTTGAGTTATAGTTTGACTTCATGAATGACGACTGTGTACTAATAATAATTGCTAAATATAAATGTTGAACAAAGTGAACAAATCCGTTTGGCTTCGATAGAATGTAGCATTAAATTTCGCTTGTCACACTATTCTAGCTTTAAGGCTTGAAATGACCTTGCAGCGCTATTCAATTTGATTTCTGAGTTGTTAAGCTCAGCCGCAATATCGCCGGCCCTGTTTTCCATCGCGAAAACATCTTTTCCAGTTAGTACTGGGGCGAGCTTCACTACTGGCCTCTTGTACACTCTGTCGTTCGTTCGAACTATAGCTAATCGAATCACACCGTCAGACCCATCGATGGTCTCCGTAACTCGACCTAGATTGTAATATCCACGCTTATCGCTGTCTTCGACCAACCAAACGAGATCGCCTTCTTTAAGGATTTCGTTCGACGTAGATCGCCATTTTTGCCGATTATTCAGAGTTGGCAGATATTCTTTCCGAAATCTGTCCCATATGAGATTTGCATAGGCTTGAGTTTGTCGAAAGAGCTTTCGATGATCAACAAATTCTTCCGCGCATGGTAGGTAGGGTAAGCAAACGTTCTTGTTGCCAAGCAAGAAGTGATTGGGGGTCAATGCCTCCAAGTCATTAACATCTGAACTGACTGGAGTCAAAGGTCTTGCGTTCAATGTCTGCTCAACAATACACATCGTTGTTGAAAGAACGTCCTCGGTGACTGATCTGTTCCCCAAAACTGCATACATTGCTTTCTTGCAACTTCTCACCAACCGCTCCCATACTCCTCCAAAGTGTGGAGCTGCGGGTGGGTTGAACTTCCATCTGACTCCTCGTTGAATTAGATGTTCTTCGATCCCTTCTTTGTTCCATGCCGCAACGTACTCTGCAAACTCTCTTTCAGCTCCAACAAAGTTTGTTCCGTTGTCACTGATGATCGTATTCGGTTTGCCTCTTCGTGCAATAAATCTCATTATTGCATTGAGACAACTATCAGTGTCCAACTTAGGTACCACTTCTATATGCACCGCTCTCATAGTTAGACATGTGAAAAGACAACACCATCTCTTTTCATTTCTTCGCCCAATCTTCACATTGAAAGGGCCAAAGTAGTCAACTCCAACATTTGTAAAAGCTGTAGAAGCATCTAACCGTTCTTCGGGTAGACCTGCCATTACTGGTGCTATCGTTTGTGCTCTGCCTTTTCTGCAGGTAATGCACTTGTTCTTGATTGATCTTAAGGCGTTCCGTATGCCTAGGATCCACATCTTCTGCTGAACAATGTTTCTTACATGCTCAGTGCCCTCGTGTTGATTGTCCTTGTGCTCGTTTCGCAAGAATAATTCAACCGCATGATGTTTCCAATGTAGCAGAATTGGATGCTTTGCATTGAAGTCCAACTGACTTTTGCCTATTCTGCCTTTGGCTCGAATAAGTCCTTCTTCATCTAGGAAGGGTGAGAATTGTAAGATTTTGCTGCCTTTTGGAATTTCCTTTTCAGCTTTGAGAGATTTCATCTCTTCACCAAACTGTTCTTGCTGTAGTACCTTGAAGATTGTTGCTTTTGCTTTTTCTCTTTCTTCAATGTTGACCACGAGTGTTGCTGGTCTGTGTTTGTTCAATGCTCGCTGTACGTATGCCACTGTATTTACTAGTCTGTTGAAGTTACTGAATCGTTCCCACTGGATAACAGCTTTCTTTTCTTCAGCCTGTATCATGAATACTGATGAGGGTATATTCTCTTCATCTGATGCAAATATGAGGTTCACCTGCTGTGGCCATTCGCTTTCTGGTCGCTTCAACCAGGCCGGCCCAGTGAGCCACTCACTTCTCTTGAGTTCTTCAATGTTGATTGCTCTCGTGCCAATGTCAGCTGGGTTGTTGATACCGCTCACATGTTTCCACTGCGAAACATCGGTTGTATCTAGGATCTCAGCCACTCAGTTGGCCACAAACACTTGTTGTTTGCGATGGGAACTGTGTATCCACTGCAGTACCGTAGTTGAGTCTGACCAAAAACTGCAACTATTTATCTTCATTTCATGTTCCTTGACTATCTGTTCTTTCAACCTCACTGCCATGACTGCCGCTTGCAACTCCAATCGTGGTATTGAAAGATGCCTCATCGGTGCCACTCTGCATTTTCCAATGACAAATGCTAAGTCAGCTGAGTATTCTTTTGGTTGTGAACGTAGATAGGCC
>NW_027449188.1:0-19937 GCF_964194025.1 Convolutriloba macropyga
TCTTTTTTCGCATGGAATATTTTCCTTGAAAAGCAAAAACTGCTGAAAAGCGGCAAACATAATCCCGTAAGAAAAATTCAATACGCAATGATCTCTCCCATCTATTAAGATTGCAAGACTGACTACACTTTCAAATGCAATGAAGCTTGCTACATCTTGCAAAAATATGCAAGATATCTTTTTTTTAAAAACTCGGATGTCATAGCATAACCTTGTTGAACTAATTATTATAAACCTTGGCCATTTTGATAAGATCGTGATAAAAAAAAACTCAATTCATCGACGTATATGGAAAGATCTTTCAAGCTTGTATATATTTTCACGTTTTCCTTACCAAGAAGCTTAATTGTTCCGACCCCTCTTGAGGGGGGAGGAACTATATACTCAAATGGGTTTTTTTGTTCAGTCAATTTTCGCCGATCGATATATTCATCGTAGAGAGTTGAGACTGGTATCATTAGAAAGCTCGTCCAGCGTAGAATATGGAATTAAAAAGATTTTTTTTAAATTTCGTTTAACTTCAGGGAGTTATCGAGGTTTAAACTTCTGAAAAAAGTAGAGTGAATTCACGTTGTTTTAATCACACTTTCCGAAATTTTTTCCTAATTTTCGTCAATTTTGCTAAAAATTTGTTGACAATTTTAAGAATAGTGTCGTTGATTTTTTTTTAAGGACAAACAAGTCTTGTTGATTATTCTGCTTCAATTTTTTTTGGTCAAAAACTCTGGATAAATATTTCAAAATTCAGCCTTTTTCATCAAAAACAGCACAAAATAAGCTACTTTAGTCCACTTTGATAAAATTGGCCGGCAATACATCCCCAAACAACACTAATACAATCTTTGTAGACTCAGAAGGGCGCTATTCCTACTTCAACTTCCGCTGAGAGTGCTCTGTAATTAAAACTTTGCCGTTTTTTGCTAGCTTTACTCGTTTATTATCAAGAATGCAGAAATTTTTTTTGAGTTTTCAACTAACAAATTATCTATATCTACAATATTCGAAAAATCAATAGTTCCTAATGGACAATAAGCATTCGTAGGGCTAGTTTTGGAACTGTTACAATCCAAAAAGAATTCGGATTGCAATCAGTCGGTCTTTTTTTGAAAAAAGACCTTTTTTTATAAATAAAGAATAGACCATATCAAATAAAAGCTCAGGAGTGATAGGTCCAATTGGCTTCCTAAGCAGCTCCAGGCTAATTCATTTAATATTTTACTTGAAAATTTATGGTCGTTTCGACTTTTAAAAATAATTGATTTTTAAAAAAATAATGGCTTATGGAACTTTTCCTCCATTTTTTTTCTTAATTTGGTCAACTTGCAGCTTAGTGTCGGCAAAGAAAGTATGCTTCTTCATTCTACTGATTAAAAATTTAGTCTCGATTGCCTTTTTAAGCCCGAATTTTTTGTTTTCTGGCTTTGATACTACAAGATTTCAGATTTTTTTTGTTTTTTTAGAAATTTGTCAGTTTTTTCACGTTTTCTAGTCACAATATCACACTACAGACAGTTTTCATATCACATTACTAGCGTTCAAAATGAAACACCATTGAACATATTTAAATCCTTAAAGATATAGATTATCGTTTTAAGTGCCTCGACACTTCTTTCTTCAAGAAATTAATTGAATTCTTGAATTTTGTCTTTAACTGTCATTTTTACCTTGTCATTTCAGTTGTATGAAATTTCCTGTATAGTGATAGGTTTCACTGGCTTTTTATGGAAGAATAGACGAGCCGATATTCTGATATTAGTAGATAGCTGATGGCTTTTTTGACTTTGAAGACAATCGTTTTCCAAAACTAAAAATAAAGAACTTTTTAACTTCGCAGGTTTGTTCTTTTTAATTTTTTTTGGTACCTAGTCTCGTTAATTACAGGTCAAATATGACATTATGAGTGTCAAGGTAAGGTGTCAAAAGGGATTGATGTCCCAAAATCTATTTTTTAAAGAATGCGTTATGACCTTACTGACTTCGACACCGGTTTTTCACACACAAAAAATAAATTAATTTGATTTTTGTCATATTTGACGTTCTTTTTGTAGACGCAAGAATTATTCTGGATAATTGCAGGTCTCAAAAAATTCTTTTGGACGAATAAATGACTCTATTTAAATATTTCATTTTGTAATTAATGTTTTTCATGACTTTGGATATAATTTTATTTCGAAAAAAAGTCAAAATTATTAGATACTTTTTCCCTTTTCTCTTTTTTGTCTACTTGTTACCTAGTCTCACTAATAAATGGCCAAATACTCCATTATCGGTGTTTGAAGAAGGCGCAAACGAATATATTTTGAGGGCCGAAATATGGCTTGACGGTTTTGACAGCGTTTTCTGGCAAGTTTCAATTGAATTTTTGTTTGTTGTTTTTTTTTGTTTTTCTTTTTCGCTGCTTAAAGAAAAGATTAAGGACAGGTCCTAATGCCCTTCTATAGAAGCAATGGTAATCGTAACCCTTTGGGATATTTTACTTGATTTCTAACGGTTTTAATTACTTTGAATTTAATTGTTTTAAAAAATAAGCGAATTTTTTAACTTTACTGTTTTTGTTCTTTTTTATCTAATTGTTACCAAGTCTTTTTATGGACTAGTCCATATCTTTTCTGGAGATTTATAAGTTATTTTGTTTAGTTTTAGGTTCATCTGACGGTATGTTGACTTTGTTATTAAATTTTATTTTTAAAACGTTCAAAAAGTTTTTGATTTAATTAATGTTTGTTGTTGTTTGATTTTGCTGTTCGTCTTGACTCGCTTTCTTAATATTGGCATAGCAAAGCAATTTAATGCTTCAATTTCCACTCCACTGAGTTATTTGCTTTGGAGGCTATCTTATCGTTCATACACAATTTTTTTGAAAAAATACTTGGGCTTTTTTGGGTTTTTTAGGATTCCCAAAAAATAAATTTTGAGTTTTCTATCTGTTCCTCATTTGGCAGACAATTATGCCAAAATTGTGGATGGGCGGGGTCAGAACCTTATGTGCCATTGCACATTGCTGAGCTGCCTTGTAGGATATTATAATTACTTTGTTTCTGCTTAATTCTTACCCAAAGCGTCTCAGAGGACGAGGATGCAAATATCGGTTATTGACGTCTGTCATTCACCTTGCCGCACGGCTATTATGAGTCTGGATCTCAAAAAGATAGTTCATTTTCCATTTCATTGGGGTACTTTCATTGGAGTAAATATACTTGGCTGTTAAATGTGCTAAATCTACTCTGGTAACGTAGAATAATGGCAGGTAAATCAACTCATATGTCTGGTGGTATCACCTAATGTTTCATTTGCAAGAACATCGCTTTCTTTGCTGTTTTTGACCGTCATCACCTATTCGCAGGCCAGATGTAGGAAGCCTCCTGCCGTACCGTTCATTGACCAGATCGATCGTTTCGTCGAACATCCGATTCACATTTTCTCCAGTTCTGGCCGACGTCTGGAAAAATAAATTGTAACCTCCGTATGATGCGAGTTCGTTCATATCATAGTCACTGAAGCGATTTAAGTCGCATTTGTTTCCATTCAAAACTAAAATCGTTTCCTGGTCAATTCCAGAAGATAATATTTTTGTTTTCCACGCATCAATTGAAGAAAATGAAAGGTTGTCATCGGTTGCAAATACTAAACAAAAATCAAGGCCTATCAAGTACATAATAATAAGAATTGTGACTTGAACTGCACTGATTTCCATTTAAAGCCAAAAAACTAAGCATGAAGATCATCAAATTCTAATGGACACAAAATTATGAAAAGTAGCTCTTTGGTAAATTTCATTGTTGATAACCATAATTTTTGTTGATGTAATTATTGTTTTTACCCTTAAGTTTATTATCAAATCAGCAAAGCTGTAATTTATCAAGGCCAATGTTTTCTTTTTCACCGACAGTGAGTTCAAAGCATTCTATAGCATGGGCGACCTTTTTTTCAGAAAATGTTAATGAGAAAATTAACACATAGAGCAGGTACCGCCAAAATTAGGAGTTCCTAATATGATTCAAAGTCTCCTATATTTGCTATTTTAGCGTGATGTTTGTGCAATTAACCGAACTCATTTAACAAAATTAGCAACGAGTTCAAGTTTTAACAAGAGCACTCACTAATGTGCCATCGCACAAAAGGTTCCGAGCCCACTTATTCACAATTTTGGCATAACTCTCTACCAAATGAGGAACAGATAGAAAACCCCCAAAAATTCAATTGTTTTTCAAAAAAAAATTGGTGTATGATCAAAACGATAGCCTCCAAAGCAAATAATTTAGTGTAGTAAAGATTGACGCATTAGGTTGATGAGATCTTCCATTACTATGGAGGCGAGTCAAGACGAACAGCAAAATCAAACAATAATAACAAACAATAATTACGTCCAAAATTTATGTCCATTTTTAAAAAAAAAACTTACTAAAAAAGTTAAAATAGCGTCAGATAAAAGTGAAGTTAAACAAAATAACATGTACTTCACTAGAAAAGATATTTGACGAGTCCATATAAAGGCTTGGTAACATTTAGACAAAGAAGAACAAAAACAGTTAAGTAAAAAAAACTCGCTTATACTTTTTAAAAAGAAATAATTTCAGAGTAATCAAAACCATTAGAGCATCCTAAAGCACTAAAATCTGCTGAAAAAATTGTGATAAGCTACGTTTCTAAAGAAGGGCATTATGGCCTGTCATTAATCAATTTTTAATGCGTTTAAAGTAAGAACAACAAAAAAACTTCAAATGAAATATTTCTATGAAACGCTTTCGAAGCCGTAAAGCCAGACTTTGTCTCTCAAAATATGATCGAATGCGCCTTTTGCTAACACCGATAATGTGGTCTGTCATTTCTTTTTAATCAGATTAGGCAATAACTAAACAAAAAAACGAAGCGCAAAATTAAATAATACTTTTGTATTTTACGAAAAAAGTTACTTCCAAAGTCCTGAGAGCCATAAAGAATTTTCGGAAAAACATTAGATTTTGTGATACCAATCCTTTGTGACACCTTCTCTTGACAATAAGTCGCATATGGCCAGTAATCAACAATGTTAAGTACAAAAATAAACAAAATAAAAGAAAAAAAGTAAAGTTAAATTTTTTTTCCAATTTTTGGAAAAGAGTTGTTTTCAAAGTCATGAAAGCCACCATCTAACTACTAAAATCAAAATATCGACTCTTTTTTTGTCCATAAAAAGCCAATGAATAATGTTTTTTACAGGAGTTTTCATTCAGCTGAAAAGACAAAGTAAAAACAACAGTTAAAACAAAATTTTAAAAAAATTCAATTGATTTCTACGAGAAAGTGGTCTCGAAGCCGTTAAAAACATACTCTATATTTTTAAAGGTTGTGACATGTTCAATTTTTTTCAATAATAATAATAATAAGATATGTGAAACGTCAATAATGTGATAACGTGACAAAGCGAGAAAACGTGAAAAAAGTGTAAAGGCCCAAAAACCAAAACAAAATTGTGAAATCTAGTATTATCAAAGCCAGAAAACCATATTTTAATTGGTAAAACCCAAATAAAGGTCATATGTTAAGTCAATAGAAAGAAAAAATTTTCTTTGATTCTGACACTAAGCTACAAGTTGGCCATAATAAGAAGAAAAAGTAGAGGCGAAATTCAATGAGCCATTATTTATTTAAAAACTAAATATTTTTAAAAATCAGAACGACTATAAGCTTTCGATTAAAAAACTAGAAGCAGTAATTACCCACCAATAATATCACCCGCTAGCTTTGATTTGCATTGTTCTGTTCTTAATTAATATAACGAATATCAAATTTTCTAAAGATTAAGACCGACTGATTACAATCCGAATTTTTTTGGGGTTCTAACAGTCCAAGATTAGTCCAAAAATCAAAAATAGATGCTGCTTTTTTGATAAGCAACAAGTGAAACTAGCAAAAAAACGGCAAATTTAATTTGCCGAGCAATCTAAAAAATGAAAGTAGGGCGAGCCCCTTTTGACTTTACAAAAAATGTCTTAGTAATTTTTGATGTGTACTTCCAGAAAATTTAATTGAAGTTGACTAAAGAAGCTTATTTTGTGCTATTTTTAAAGAAAAAAGCTAAATTTTGACAAAATTTTTGCCAAAAAAAGTAAATCCAAATAGTCAACAAAAAGTTTTTGTCTTTAAAAACAAAATCAACACCACTGTCCTGAAAAATTTCAACAAATTCAGCAAAATTGACGACAATTCATGAAAAATCCCGGAAAATGTGAAAAAATAGTAACGCAAATTGGTCTAATATTCACAAAAATTAAAAAAAAATAACTCGCTCTAGAAAACGAAATTCAGGAATATCTTTTATTTTCATATTCTACGCTGGACGGGCTATTTCATAATATCACTCACAACTCTCTGTCAATCGGTCAAAATTGTCTGAACAAAAACAACCATTTGAGTATATAGTCCCCCCCTCAAGAGGGGTCGGAACAGAAAGTAATACAAATCATACGCCACAAATTTATGCGTTTATTTTGCCTTATAGTTCCTGGTGTACTAACTCGCCTAATTTTGCATCGTTTATAAAGTCAGAGAGACTCGTTAATTGTAATTAATTTATAGTTAAAATAAATTCTGCATGAATGGTATAAAAATATGACCATTGATAATGACAAACAGCGCATGCTGAACAAATGCTCATTCCAGAGATCAGTAATGCGTTCAACGTCTACCAAAGCAATGAATTAGTTCAGTACTACCAGATTAATAACTAAAAGAAACCATTCATTGGTCTTTTGTTTTCTTTGCTTCAGTATTTTCTCCAATCGATTTTCTATTTCTCGAAGTTTTTCATACAACATAAAACATACACTATTGTACCAAAAAAAACTGCGTATACCTAAAAAAAAAATTTGAAAGGAAACTCAAACATCAAACAATAAATTATTTTAACATCAAAGCGGCTCTCTCTTGTAATGAGTCATTACGCCTTTAGCCCCTTCAACATCTATAATACGGCCTGTCAATATTATAAAGGTATTTGGCTTCGTAGTTGCTACCAAAAAATTTGTCCATTATTTTGAATTGGATTCAGATTGGATTCAGATTTTCTGGCTGCTAAAATACCTCCTGCACCTTTGGACAAAAAACATTGCTGATCATCTTTGATTTATAAACAGGGGTTTCAACCTGTTGAAAAATAAGGTCTTAAAAATTCTGTTTTGTTTTCTATTTCTCCGAAAAAATTACAACAAACTGTAACATTTAGCAGGTACGACATCTAACAATTTATCCATTCCATCTGATTGTTTTGTACGACAAAATATACAGTAAAAAATTGTGAAACTCATTTTTGTGGTGTTTCCTGTCGAAGAATTTTGTTCTTTTTTAGGAGCCAATAAAACTCCGTGATATGAGGTGTCTTGTTCTTGTTACTTTTTAAGTATCCTTTTATTGCACAATGTATAATGGATTGTGATTTTAAGCTGAGATGTTTTTATACTTTGTCAATGACATTTCTAATTGCAACTGCTTGGGAAAAGGCAAAAAAATGAGCACTTTGACCGACTTTTCTGTTAACGCTGAGAAAACGAAAACGGATTTTTTGTATTTCAAAATTAATTTTTGATGTGTACTTCCAGAAAATTTAATTGAAGTTGACTAAAGAAGCTTATTTTGTGCTATTTTTAAAGAAAAAAGCTGAATTTTGACAAAATTTTTGCCAAAAAAAGTAAATAGAAATAGTCAACAAAAAGTTTTTGTCTTTAAAAATAAAATCAACACCACTGTTCTGAAAAATTTCAACAAATTCAGCAAAATTGACGACAATTCATGAAAAATCCCGGAAAATGTGAAAAAATAAAAACGCAAATTGGTCTAATATTCACAAAAATTAAAAAAAAATAACTCGCTCTAGAAAACGAAATTCAGAAATATCTTTTATTTTCATATTCTACGCTGGACGGGCTATTTCATGATATCACTCACAACTCTCTGTCGATCGGTCAAAATTGTCTGAACAAAAACAACCATTTGAGTATATAGTCCCCCCCCTCAAGAGGGGTCGGAACAGAAAGTAATACAAATCATACGCCACAAATTTATGCGTTTATTTTGCCTTATAGTTCCTGGTGTACTAACTCGCCTAATTTTGCATCGTTTATAAAGTCAGAGAGACTCGTTAATTGTAATTAATTTATAGTTAAAATAAATTCTTCATGAATGGTATAAAAATATGACCGTTGATAATGACAAACAGCGCATGCTGAACAAATGCTCATTCCAGAGATCAGTAATGCGTTCAACATCTATCAATGCAATGAATTAGTTCAGTACTACCAGATTAATAACTGAAAGAAACCATTCATTGGTCTTTTGTTCTCTTTGCTTCAGTATTTTCTTCAATCGATTCTCTATTTCTCGAAGTTTTTCATACAACATAAAACATACACTATTGTACCGAAAAAAACTGCGTTTACCTAAAAAAAATTTGAAAGGAAACTCAAACATCAAACATTAAATTATTTTAACATCAAAGCGGCTCTTTCTTGTAATGAGTCATTACGCCTTTAGCCCTTTCAACATCTAGAATACGGCTTGTCAATATTATAAAGGTATTTGGCTTCGTAGTTGCTGCCATAAAATTTGTCCATTATTTTGAATTGGATTCAGATTGGATTAAGATATTCTGGCTGTTAAAGTACCTCCTGCACCTTTGGACAGAAAACATTGCTGATCATCTTTGATTTATAAACAGGGGTTTCAACCTGTTGAAAAATAAGGTCTTAAAAATTCTGTTTTGTTTTCTTTTTCTCCGAAGAAATTACAACAAACTTCAACATTTAACAGGTACGACATCTAACAATTTATCCATTCCATCTGATTGTTTTGTACGACAAAATATACAGTAAAAAATTGTGAAACTCATTTTTGTGGTGTTTCCTGTCGAAGAATTTTGTTCTTTTTTGTGGAGCCAATAAAACTCCTTGATATGAGGTGCCTTGTTCTTGTTACTTTTTAAGTATCCTTTTATTGCACAATGTATAATGGATTGTGATTTTAAGCTGAGATGATTTTATACTTTGTCAATGACATTTCTAATTGCAACTGCTTAGGAAAAAGCAAAAAATTGAGCACTTTGACCGACTTTTCTGTGAACGCTGAGAAAACGAAAGCGGATATTTTGTATTTCAAAAATTTTACACCATTTTCCCGCCTCAGCTCAAATTAAATTTTTTTTGAAAAATAATAATATTTTTGCTGTACGTAGCTTTTTTGCACTATAGTGTAGCTTTAAAACAAAATCAAATTCTGATGGTGCTCCGCAAAAAAATTGATAAGTCTTCTGTGCAAGCGGGGAAAACAAGAAGGACATTTTTAAAGCATTTTTCACAAGTTTCACGTCTTAGCGCAAATCAAGTTCTTGATTTAAAAATCAGCTTTACGTTATACGTAGTTTTTTGGGTACCATAGGGTATCTAAACACGAAATCAAATTCTCAATGATTTATACAAAAAAGATATAGACTTTATTGAGTATATTTATAGACAGTTAGGAGGAATTTGAAGCTTCCTATCCTCAACAATATTTTTCGACATCTGATTCTTATAGTGTACATAACTAGGATATAGATGTTTGCTGTTTCTGATTACAGATATATTTCTAAATGAAAATAACGAATTTGGAAACATTTTTTTCACCCCCCCCCCCCCCCGCTTAATGGCATATAATTTTTAAGCCCTCAGGTGCAACAAGTTGGGCCATGAAAATGACTGGGGGGTGGAAAAAACAAAAAATATTCCGAAAGTGTTCCACCAATGTCCTATATTGAACCGCTATTTATCAGAGGCCTGATCAGGCAGGTGTTAAATTAGCAGTAAAAAGTTGTCAAAATTACAAAAATTTAGACCTACCCATGATGACAGCGTTTGAACCTTTGACAGAAATGGGCAGAAGGGAGTCATAATCTTCCTGGCCAGCTGTGTCCAGTAAATCCACTCTAAAATTTGCACCATAACGCTCTATTTGCCGAGAGTATTGCTCAACAATTGTGGGCTGATATTGATTATTCTCCACACCTTGAAAAAAAAGTCCATTCTGGTTGTACCCCCTCCCCCACCCCCACATACAAATTGTTTGTTGTTTTATAGCACATTCATACAAAAAAAACAAGTTTGGTAGATCGCGAGTAGAAATACTAAACGGAGTGAAGAGTTCATTGCATTTGAGGTGCATAAACACAACTCAACTTATACAATTGTAAATGACATCATCTAGAATAGTAGCTGAAAGCTCTATCAAAATAATGCAAAATTAAACAGAAAATTACAAAACTGCTTTCTGGCCAGACAAACAACTCAAATCAATCAGTCCTAATTTCAACTAATTTCAAAACTCTAACAAAAATTTATGGTTGTCTTAACAATGTCGAGTTCGCACGGTGAGACACCAGGAAAAATTAAACAAAGCACTGCCTCAAATATCCCTTTTCAAAACAAAGCAGGCCCATCAACAAGACAAGTGAATCCAGACCCGCGAAAACCCAGTACTTCAGCTGGAGATGCAACCAAAACGTCAAATGCAACACCGCCAAGCCAGCTTTAAAGTGACGCGTTCAACTTTGCACTGTCAAAAATCTATACACAGACAACTCATATTCAAAGATGCTGCACTGAAGGAGATCCGTGATTGTAACGGCTGCTCTCCTATCAAAGTCAAGGAAAACTTTACACCGCCCAGTTCGTTTCAGCGGTTTCAAGTCTGTCCGGATATTGTATTTTTGCAGTTAACTTTTGTGAACTGTATTATCCGCTATACTTTAGAATGCCGTTGCATTACTTGATACTCAATAATTTCAAATAACTAATTGTTTAGCTTTGCTGAATAACAAATAACTTTGCTTCAATTAAGCAAAAGTCCAAAATTCCAAATAAGCAAATTAGTTCAAATTAGAGGTTTTTCAGTGATATCTCCTTAACCACAAAAGCTAGTGAGATAAAATTTCACAGGGTTAAGAACGTTAGGTAGGCCTACTATCTGATGTAAATTTAAACAACGCTGGGTAAACTGCGTTGGTGGGGCTACCTTTTATATTTTATACCCAATCTTAATACATGGGCAAAAATTTCAATGTTGAATAACTCGGTAAGTAATGATTCAAAAATGAGCAAACTTGGCAGTACACAACACTGTCATACAAGTAATCAAACGAAAAAGAAATGAACGGAATCGGTAGAATTGTCTTTGAGTAATAACACAACAAGTTTCACCTCAGATTTGAATATTCTGAGTTAATTTAATGATCACTTCTTGTTTCTCAATTGGCCTCAATAACACCAATGTTGAACTAGAGTAGGCTTCGTTAAAGCCAGTAAGAGAAACTGACTTTATGCTTTGCACAAAGTTTCTCTTACTTAGGAACTTCGTTCCTCAGAAAGAAAGTTTTGAGAATATCAAAGTTAATTCTCTTTTCACAAGTCAAAGTAAAGTTAAAACTGTACAATCACTAATATGATCTACAGAAACAAGACACGATAACAAGTAATTTACCGCTCAAGAAAGTGTGCTTCAATACGCACTGTATGTCAGTTTAATACGACCAAAATTGCAAGTTTTCAACTGATTTTTGGTAGTTTTTCAAGCTCCTTTTATGCTGCTAGTCACGTGGATTTACATGTCAAATTCAACTGTTGATTGGTTGTAGATAATGATGTCGACAGAATGTGAACACTTTTCCATAACGTCACTTTTTCAGTGTAAATTTGATGTCATGGGAAATTTGTTAACCATGTAGAAGTTTTGTCGAATATTCTGTATCAATAACAGGTTGATTCGCAATCCAATCGCAAAGAATCTGATGCAATACTGTTAAGTCGTAGTATTGTTTTGCTGGTGATTGAGGTAGTTCGAGTTTGAGTTATAGTTTGACTTCATGAATGACGATTGTGTACTAATAATAGTTGCTAAATATAAATGTTGAACAAAATGAACAAATCCATTTGGCTTCGATAGAATGTAGCATTAAATTTCGCTTGTCACACTATTCTAGCTTTAAGGCTTGAAATGACCTTGCAGCGCTATTCAATTTGATTTCTGAGTTGTTAAGCTCAGCCGCAATAGTGATTATTAACGAGAGAAGGCAGCGAGAAAAGCTTTACCAGATCTCCCCTTACATCCGGTCATTTTCAGAGGTTCTGCACGTTGAGAGTGAATGCCTATGCGTGGACGATGAGATCGCGATCCCAAATATCGTCATGGGCGCATATGTAGAAGCAGAGCTCATCCCTGGAGCTGGGGAATGATGGATCTGTTTATGCATGCGTGGTGGCCCTAAATGAACAAGATATTCTATTAAGATTTCTCTTGTTTGAAAAACACAAAACAAATTACACCTCAGTCAAAGTGGGATCAAATAAAAAACAATTTAACGTCCTTACTTAAAGATTCAAATTGGTTTGGACCAATCTATAATGAAATAATCAAGAAATGTACTTCTTTGCATATATTGGGAGATATTTAAGTTTTTCAACAGCAGAGGCAGCGCTTTTTGATTGAGCTAATGCAAATATATACTAAAATTTCTACAGAACTATATACTATCACATGCAGTACCACGAGCAATCAGATCCAACAAAGCAGGATTTGAAATTGAGCAGCAAATCGAAACATTCTGTAAACAGAATGAAACTTGATCATAGAGCAATTGCATTAATAGAGAGGCTGGTAAAAACTTTAAGGAGAGAACTTGCATGAAATAAATAGATAGTTATCTCATTATTTAATATAAAAGCATCAAAATAATATCAGCTTCGAAAATGCAGAGAAAAGACCAATAATTTGTCACGTTTGGACAGATTTCGGCAGAAAAACAAAAAATTCATAAAGTAACATAAGCACGGTTTCATATCCTAAAAAGCTGACATCTGAAGTGATATTGGAAAAATATTTAGATTTGAAAACTAACAAAATGGGACCAGTAAATTGATGAAGACTTACTTGAACAGCAACGAGCGGAGCGATTGTGAAGTAGAAAAAATCAAACCTTAATCAACTCATGATGCAAACAAACGCATGAACGACTACCCGTAAAACGAATCCCACATTGTAGCAAACCTTGACATATTAGAATCAGGGATGCAATTACCAGGGACTGGATCGCCACAGAAAATAAAGTTTGTTAAAGAAAGGCTAAAACAAATAGATCTGGGAAAACTGAGCTTTTAATGGATTTTATAAAGTGCTCGGGCCAGGATCATATGTTGTAAAAACTGACGAATATAAGGCTTTGTGAGAAAAATAGCCAAATTAGCTTGAGGTAACCATACAAAACTCAGACTTGGCTAAATTTGGTTCAGAAGCCGAAAGAAATACATCGTTTGCCGTTTATGATAAATGACGGGGGTGGATCCGACGGGGAAAGCTAGAAGAAAAATTAAAAGCCAGTCTCGGCACGCATAAGCAATTGGAAGAAGGCACCCACTTTAGGAGGCATAAAATGGAAGAAGATGCGTATCCTCAATTCACTCAAATATGGCAGGCGCCCCGCATTTTCGCCTGCCAACAAAACTCGCAGTATTCAAAGCCTAACACACATCAAACTAGAAAACAGTTCCGTCACCACCTTAATGTCACTAAGTAGCAGCAGCATCACCAAAAAACCGCTAAAAAACTATCTCTTCCAGAAATAACGGATTCTGAAAATTCCGTGGAATCAGTAGCATTGTGCACCCAACATTATCTGAGTGATTGTGGCGAGCCCCTTCAAGATAATAGCAACACCAAACGCTAAAACAAAAACAACGCCGCAACAAACGTTCCCTTGTTGCACACGTTTGAGGTTTGGCTCAGCATTTACCAGCACATCTCTATTAACTTTTTCGATCAAAAAAATATTGAAAAAATGCGGCGCTTTTAATGGCAACAGATTATTTGGCTTAGTAGAATGCTTGAATCCATTAATTAAACGTACATTGGGATGTACTAAAGTAGCTGCTAACCGCAATTCAATTTGAAAAGCTCAAATTTACTCGATAATATGCCTACCAGGCTAGAATATGCAGACTGAAAACTCTGATAAACGCCTCTTTGAGGCGCCTTTTGGCCGCAAACCAAAAAGATTTTTTAGCAATACATGCATTGAACCAAATCTAAGCAAACTTTGTTATCAGAATTTTATAAATAAATATTTTCAACAAGATACTGTTTCTTGGACCATACTCATACCCGGTGACAACTGGGAAGACCGCGACCGCAGTGACGCTGAAGTAAAAACCAACAAAATTAATGTCAGTCGCGACGCTAAATAAAGGCAATAAGGTGACACATTAAATAAGTGCGCTTGATAAAGAACGAAAGCCTAGGTCGTCAAATTCCCAGAACAAAGTATCTTTTCAAGTAAAGTTTGCAGAGAAGGTACCAGCTATTAAACGCTCGACGAAAATTCTACAAGGACTATATGATATTCTGGTACCCGGTTGGACAATCTTCAAAGACGACGATGTCATCTACCTTATCGAGGACTGGACAAATATCCAGTAACCGTAAGAAAATCAGACGAGGCGAAAATCGAATCAAAAGCCAAAAAAGACACTGCTATCAGCAATTACGCGGTCAGACGGCAAAAAACACCCTCTAGGAAAATAACAGAGGACAAAATTGCAAAAAACGCCATATAAACCTCGGTGCAGCGTTAGAATCCGAACAACAAAGACAGAATAGACAAGCTACTCAATAGTATCGTGCCCGCCCCGAAAAAAAACTGAAAAGTACAGCAATCCAGTAAAACAGCAGCAATTAACACGCTCCTTCAAAACAGCTCTTCCGCCTTCTCTCCATTCACACGCGCCGCAAACCACGGTAATTGAAGGTATACAGACACTTGCGTAGTGAAACTCCACTTCAAATACGCATATCGAAATAGGAGTTTTTTGCCTCAATTTGCAACAGTGGTCAAAACCTACGAATCACCAATATTGGATCCAATAATAAGTTTTTTTCCTGGAATCAGAAATAAACACCAACTCGGAAATTGATTAGACCCTGTTAAAATTCAACAACAAAAACAGCAACCACTTTTTCTGTTATTTATAGTAACGTGAATATGATATCTTATTTCCTTACATTTTTGCCTAGCATGGCGAAAACGAAGCTATATTTTAATCTCGTTTTGCGGAGGAGAAAATGTGGTAAACAGGTATCAATAGTTCTACTTATTTCACCATTTCCTTCCTTGGCATAATTCATGTTAGATTTGTTAATATCTGATTTTGAAACAATTCACGATGTATCTTTTATCTTACTTCATGGTTCATACCTTTGCAGTTTCGTTGCCTAATTTGTTCACCCATTGATGTGAACATTTCATTTTCTCTTGTTCATGCATATAATTTCCGGCATCATTTTTTTGACAGCCTAAACTGATTTTCATTCTTCCACTTGATTTGTTCTGTTCGACAAGCGAAACAAGTCTGTATTTCTAATGAGCAGAATTGCCCTGCTAATCAGCAGCGGGGAGATAATCTGTCTAAACACACAGAAAACCAACAATAAACAACGTAGCAAAAAATTGCGTCAAAATGAATACCCATTCGAAATTTTATGCGCATTTTCTAGGACCATTATGTTAAAATTCGGAAAAAAACATAAAAACCGAAAGCCACAACACACATTTTGAAGTAGTCGAAAACGGAAAAGCACAAATAACAGAAAATAAACACTACAATCCGTATTCAAAACCGAGAATAGGTTGCGATGCGTCCAGAGAGAGCTTAGAGGCTGTTCTGCAACAATTAGATCAGGAAGGATGGAAAACTTTTGCATTCGACTCTCGTTCTCTTAAATAGAATTGATTCCCGATTTAGCATCAACGAGCTAGAATTCCTGAGGGTGCTTTCGGCTACTGAATACTTCAAGTTTTTTATTTGGGAAAAAATTTACAGTTATTATTGACCACCGGTCAGTACTCCCAATCAATAAAAATTATCGCTCAAAAACCCATAACTTTTACTTACTAGCTTTGTAGATCGCCTTTTGTTGTTTAATTTTGAAACAGAACAATTGCCAGACACAAACATTGGGTCCCGTCTATCATATTTTGCGGGAACCTAATCAAGTAGCAACCAACAAAACACATTACGATCATTACGATGAGCAATTCGTGTTAGCAAAACTTGATTTTGTAAAACGCAGAGCGAAACACTCTCCTTTATGTAAATCAAATTACGAGTCAACCTCACCAAGTTGAGCCGAATTACCAATCAGGACCCAAAATCGATAAGAATGCAAGAGAAAAAGCTAATTTTGCGGCGCGAATATAAGACAAGAAAATATTTTACGCCAATTCGCATTTTGGCGCCAAAACACTTTCTCAAAAGGGTATTGACAATGTGATTGACAGCTTTGAGAAAAACTCACCTCAACAATTAGTTCGGTCTAATACAGTCAGTTGGTCCAATAGCCAATTTTGAAAGAACTGCAATTTTTCAACCTCGTCGAAATGCCAAAAAGAGCTAAACATAAGTACCCCATTCAGAGTCTCCTTTGACAACAAACTTCAACAATATTTTTCCCAAAGACAACCACCAGATACCTCATCAATTGATAGGAAACACAAACCATTCTCAAGTCCAAAAATCTCAACGGACATCTGTACAGATGCCTGTAGCTTTTCCCAGAGCAGAAAATTTACTAAACGATTCCTAGCATGCTTAACAATGAAAAATGCGGTAATAAAAGAAGTCTAAGATTGTGAGCCAACAGTAATGTGGAAAGTTGCAAGCTGCTCAGTCCATGTATTCACAAATTCTGGTGAGACCTACGTGTGAAATCAGGTTGCGTCTGCGTCGATGACTGCATAGCAATCCCACAGTTCATCAAAGATGCCTAAGTAGAGGCAATTCTCTCAACACATCTCAGCACTTGGGGGATTGATGCTGCAATCCAAGCGTGGTGGCCATACATGAACAGGGAAATTGTACATTGTTTCAAAAAAAAACAAAATGCGGGCCCTACATCACATTGGATAAACAGAATTTAACGTCCTTTATACCATCAACATAATGCTCTTATAAAAACATGCATAGAACTTAAAGATGAAGTTTAATTTGATTTTGGTTGTTTTCTTGCCTACATTGATGGGTTTTCTAAAATTTTATCAGCGGAGGTCTATTGCCAAGACAATACTAATAATATTTAAAATTTAAAAAAAAACTACATCTTATTACAGTGGAACCCGCCGAGCATTCGCTTTGACAAAGCAAGATGCCAAACCGGAAAGCCACTTATTAGGTTAAGTTTTGAATCACGGCGTCAATTAATAACTTTAGAGCTATTGTCTTAGTGGAACGTTTGATTAAACCGATTAAACCTAGATTTGGATTTATACGAAAAGCTGCCTAATAACAGTTCAAATTGAAAAACTCAATTAACTCTATAATTAACCAGTTAGAGTATGCATACTGAAAACTCTGAAAAACTCCCGAGGACAAAGGGAAAGATTGGGGACTGCAGTGACGTTGAAATAAAAACCAACATATCTAACGCCATTCGCGCGCAATTGAAAGGCAATTGAGGGGCACATCAAATTAGTTGCGCTTGTTAAAAGTAGAAAGACTAGGCCGTAAATTCCCAGAACGGAAAAATCTTTATAATTAAAGTTGGCGCAGTAAATACAGGCTAATAAGCGCTCGAAATAATATCTACGAGGGCTATACGAGGTCCTTGCATCCAGCTCGACCGCCCTCAAGGACGAAAAGGTCACTTACGCTATCAACGAATAGGCAAAATGCCAGTAACATTAAGAAAATGAGACCTGGCCAAATTCGGATCAAATATCGAAAAAGACACTCCCATCAACAATTACGCGGACAAATGACAAAAAACGCCGTCGGGGAAAATAACTGAAGTTAAAATTGTGTAGCAGGCAAGTGATTTGAAAAGAAAAGTGAATGGCGGCAAACGAATTGCCCGCAAACCCCCTGTCGACGACGTCAGTATCGTCTCATGATTCAATTCGAAATTCTCAGGGGCACTCAGACTACGAATGCTAAAAAAGCCACCTCATCCAAACACCAACATTCCCGAATGAAAGAAAACAAAGACAAGCTCAAACATGACAACACATGAACCTCGACTCAGCAAAAGAAACCAAATATCAGATATACATTTGACAAGCGAATTAATAATATAGTATTACCGAGGCATTGACTGCTCTAAAGCGCCGCAAAATGAGCATTAAATTTTAGCAATCCAGCCAAAAACAACAAATCAATGGACACCGCTCCTTCAAAACAGTTCTTCGCTCGGAGCAAAACCCCACTCAAACCACGTATCTCGAAATTTGAGTGATTTCGACTCAAGTGGCACTATTGCTTCACACCAAGCAATCACTAATATTGGGTCCCATAATACCCTCTGCCCTAGAAGCAGAAAAGAACACCGACTCGGGAAGTGATCAGGTCTTGCTAAAATTCAACACCAAAGACATCAACTGGCTCTTCTATTTTTTATAATATCAAGTACATGTGATATCTTATTTCCCTACAAATTTGTAAATCATAATGAAGAAAAAACATAGCTTTTGTCGTTTTGCGGAGGAGAATATGTGGTATACAGGTACCATAACTTGTACTTATTTCACTATTTCCGTATCTGACGTAATTCACGTTAAATTTGTTAATATCTGATGTTGAGAGATTTTTTGTTGCATTTTCTACCTTACTTCATTGTTCATACTTTTGCAGCTTCGTTGCTAAATTTGTTCACCCTTTCCATTAAACTTTTTTTGTTCTTGCATATAGCTTCTTGCAACCATTCCTTGACTGCCTAATTTATTTTCATTCTTTCACTGGACTTGTTGATACAGTACTGAAGTAAATTACAAAAAATTCATTTTATTGCCAACCGAAACTAGTCTGTAGTCCTAGTGGTCCAAATGGCCCCGCGAATCACTATAGGGTCACAATAATTTCGTAGCCCTGTTTCACTCCGCAAATCAGATGTGGGAAGGTAATCGGTCTTAACGCAACCCGAACCAACAAAAAATATTGTAGCAAAGCATTGCGTACAAAAACTTTGGCTCGAGTTAAAAATTAATACGCATTCGCGTGGCAAAATAACAACCAAAACAAAAGTTGTTAATTGCCTCACAATTTATCACTCTGTACTCTGACGCACAACAAAATGAACATTGATCACAAAAATTACGTGAACAAATAATCAGTTGAATTCTCATGCATGTTAATAATAATAATATGAACAATAACTTTATATGAAAAAAAAATTGAACTAAGTCAATGCAAATTCCGGTTTAATGTGTACTAAAATGTGGAGTTACTTCCTGAAACATTCTACATTCTAGTTTTACAGATTAACATAACAGAAAATTTTGTAAAAATAAAAAACATAACAGGACAAGTCCTGACGTACAATTCAATGAATTTTCATCAACTAAACAAAACACTAGACATGGATTGAACTATGAATCGACTGGGAAAACCTTTTAGAAAAAAAACCGATACCGAAAAATCTTTGAAAAAAAACATTAAAAACCAAAGTGAAAGTGCCGCATGTGAACAAAAAACCACTAGTGAGAGCGAATTATTGTTCAAACACCGTTTTCTCAAATACCGTTTAAAATTAGAGCGAAAAAAAATTTGTGCCGCAAAACCACTCGCTTTTTTGCTCCACTTCTTGTTTCGGCGTGACCAAAATCACTACTCCAGTTTGACTTCAAAAATCATAAAACTGTGTGAACAAATCTAAAAAAAAGCCAGCGCCACAATACAATTCAAATTCTTTGAATTGTAATAAGTAATGATAAAAAGTTTGCTGTTTTTCATAACTAGCACGATATATTTGCTGGTTATCATAATTAGTGATATTATTTTGTTATTTCGCAAAAAAGTAATTTTTCGCAATTGTGTACCTTGGTTTGCTCCTGCTGTATTTTTTTGTATCTTACGATGGTTACTCCCGTTCAATTTCATAGTCAAAGTAACCGTAAT
>NW_027449189.1:0-23379 GCF_964194025.1 Convolutriloba macropyga
TACGTTTATTAGAAAACTCTGGCTGCGTAAACAAGTGCGAGGAGAATTTTACGTATCTGCCTCGGGGCACCTATAATGATGTATCTATTAGGATGTAACACTCTAACCCCAGACACCAACATAGATCAACACTTTAGTCTCCTCCAGCGAACGATATTGGAGAACGTACTGATATCAGTGATCAGCAATATCTCGATTATGTCTTCCAATTGGCTGCACAGGAGCTGGAATCCAAAGGTTGTCAGACCTGGTCAAGGCTGCATATGTCGACCCCTTATCTCAGACAGCAACTTTAGTTGAACGAATCACTAGATTGAACCCAAGAGACGAGATCAATTACTCGGAGCTGGTTGAACAATTTAATACACTGCCTCTTGCTCAGTTGAATCAACGTAAAATTCAGGAGCATTTAGGCTCTAAGAATTCTTCTTGACAAGCAGACGCAACAGTGAAACAGTTCGCCTTTATCTGTGCGCATCATCAGTCAAACGAATTTCGAGCAGCTCTGAAACTCCGGTTCGAAGTTCCGCTGTATGACTCAGAATGGAAATACCTGGGGAAATTTATTTGATTACCGTCGGCTTCACCACGCGAAGACGCACTTTTAATTGTAGTTGGATTTCGCTAGGCAAAATGTTTACTGAATTCCACACTTGATATTGCGTTGCGGAATCAATGAAAATGAAGCAACTGATATTCAATTGAGAAATATGAAGAATGAAAGTGAAGTGGTTGTCAACAATTGGAATCAGGTGAACAGAGCACGAGGCGGGAAAAACTATCAAATGACTAAAAACTTGAAGCTTCGAGCGGAAGCTTGAAAAACTTCGAGCGGAAGCTTGAAAAACTGACTAGAGGTGAAACAAGGAATACTGGTAAACTAAAATATGAACTATATTTTGACATCGTATCAAATTTTACTGCGCTAAATAACATGGTTAATTAACAATAAATGTACAGGTATCACATAGACCCTTTAGTGAAATAGAATTGTTACAGTTAGGACAGTTGTTTTTATAATAGTAACAATATTTAGAAAATTGATACTTGGCCCCGGTTAAATAAGCAGTAACAATATTTTTGCTGGTCAGCATAGCTAGTATTTTGTACAATAATATAATTAAGTTTCAACGAGATCAAATTTAGTTAATCAGAGTTTTCATGGTTCGCAGCCTCTTAGACTGTCTTTGAGATGACGTCTCCTTCCAAGGTCCGGCTCCCATAATCTGCTAAAGCACTTAATCGCGGGTGAGGGGAAGAAACTGTTCCAATGACTTCGTTCTTTCGGTGCCAGCTTGGCTGTTGACTGGACGGCTTCCACCACCGAAACGTTTGGTGGTTAAAACATTTCCATGTCACCTGCTCTACGTGGTCTCTTTGGTGGTGCGGTAATTTCCGAATCTGGTGAAAAGTTCTCGAACCCATAGTGTCATGGGCTTCTACGCTTTTGGCCGGTTGAGCGCTTGTCTTTAGTAGTTGACTTGGAAACGGACGGCGGAAATTGTTGCAGCGCTAAAGCTGGGGCGTTCGGTGGAGGGATGATAAATTCACTTGGCGAAGTAGGGTTCCTCAATTCCTGTTAATTTCGAAGCGCCTAAAAATTTGCGAGCTTGAGGATGTGACCCCGCAATCTTAAGTGCGATGTTAGATTTGAGGAAGCTATGCTGCTGCCTGGGTCCCATCGCTTATGCTCCTTATTCTTATACTCTTTTAACTTGCGTGTTTGTTACTAAATGGGGCTTTGAGTTCGTTCTTCAGTTAGTTTTTTGCAAGTACGCGGTACACGCCGGTCGGCAAACACTTTTAGGGTTATCTGGCATTCTTTTGGAATGCCAAATTTTGCAATATCACTATTGTGGACAGTGGCGATCGCTTTACCCGGACATTATGTTGTTGGACTGACCTTGAGGATATTGGATACAGGTTGTAGTTGATTGATTTTTAGGGGTGAGTTTGGGCAAAAAGCACAAATTTTCTAATGCTGATTGACTTTTTTAATTATGATTGGAATGTGATTGGAAGTTGTGTTTCTCGCCCATCAGAAAATTTTACATTCTGATATTGGGAAGATTGGTTAAAATGAGGTAAGTGGATTTAGCTTATCGAGTGTGGCGTTAATTGGTATTTTCGATGCGGGGTATGCATATTTAGAAACGTTTACATTGTAGCTGGTATCTTCTAATGGATTTCATTTAGTCGGCCATGAGTGAAATGCATGCGAGTGTAAATGGGTGTCGAATGTGCTAACAAAAACATTGAATTCGCGATAGATGCACTATTAGTAGTAATTTGCTGTGCGGGATTATATGCTTTAAGCCAATTGTGTAAGTGGAGAGCGTATTGGTTAGAGTTTAATTTTATGGAGCTTGGGAAGCGGAAAGCAATTCAAGTTTTGTAACAATGCACACTACGGGCTAGCTCGACACGCATCGCGTTCCGATAATGTATGGGTCTTCAAAGCGAGGTGCGAAGGAATTGAGTTTCTCCGTCTGTGCTATGCCTCTACCGGTCATTGGCGTCTTCGGTCGCTCGAGTCATCCTATTCTCAACCTCGATATCCCTCTGGCAGCCGTTTTCCCACATGTTGTCTGGGACGATAGCTTCAGGGGTAATCGTCACCTAAATAAAAAAATAATAATTTTCTCACAAGAGAGATTAGACAACCTAGGTGCAGTACAGATTACGCACGTGCAGAGTACAAAATAACTGAGTTTCAATGAGATCAAATTTAGTTAATCAGAGTTTTTTGGTTCGCAGCCTCTTAGACTGTCATTGAGATGACGTCTCCCTCCAAGGTCCGGCTCCCATAATCTGCTAAAGCACGTAATCGCGGGTGAGGGGGCGGAACTTTTCCAATGACTTCTTTCTTTCGGTACCAGCTCGGCTGTTGACTGGACGGTTTCCACTACCAAAACGTTTGGTGGTTAAAACATTTCCATGTCACCTGCTCTACGTGGTCTCTTTTGTGGTGCTGTAACTTCCGAGTCTGGTGAAAAGTTCTCGAAGCCATAGTGTCACGGGCTTCTACGCTTTCGGTTGGATGAGAGCTTGTCTTTAGTAGTTGACTTGGAAACGTACGGCGGAAATTGTTGCAGCGCAAAAGCTGGGGCATTCGGTGGAGGGATGATAAATTCACTTGGCGAAGTAGGGTTCCTCAATTCCTGTTAATTTCGAAGCGCCCAAAAATTTGCGAGCTTGAGGATGTGACCCCGCAATCTTACGTGCGATGTTAGATCTTGAGGAACCTATGCTGCTGCCTGGGTCCCATCGCTTATGCTCCTTTTTCTTATACTCTTTTAACTTGCGTGTTTGTTCCTAAATGGGGCTTTGAGTTCGTTCTTCAGTTAGTTTTTTGCAAGTACGCGGTACACGCCGGTCGGCAAACACTTTTAGGGTTATCTGGCATTCTTTTGGTGTGCCAAGTTCTGCAAAATCACTATTGCGGACAGTAACAATCGCTTTACCCGGACACTAAGTTGTTGGACTGGCCTTGCGGATATTGGATCCAGGTGCCAGCACTTCGTATTATCCTTCAAGACTCTTTTTTGATCCTCGTTTCCCATGCACTCTACGGGCTAGTTTTACTTGCATTGCTTTCCGATAATGGTATGGGTCTTCAAAGCGAGGTGCGATGGAATCGATTCTCAGCGTCTGTTCTATTCTTCTCCCGGTCATTGGCGACTTTGGTCAATCCAGTCATCCCATTCTTAACCTCGATATCACACTTGTAACCATTTTCCCACATGTTGTCAGGGACGATAGCTTCAGGGGTAATCGCCATATAAAAAAATAATAAAATTCTCGTAAGAGAGATTAGACAAACTAGGTGCAGTACAGATTACGCTCAGCTGGTTATTGGGTTTTCTACCAAAGCAGGCTTCGAAGGGCAAAATGTTTGTTGTTTTCTGTTTACAACTTCGCTGATGGTGAATAATTATCTTTAGTGCATGCTTTATGTAGAACGAATGGGAAGCCGAGTTTTCCTCTTTAATACATGCAAGTCTCTTCCTAATCGTCTATATCCGTTTTTCTACCAGTCCAATAGCTCGATGATTACAGAAAGTTTTTGTTTGATGTCCTACAAGCCATTTTGCTTGATCCAAACGAAAGGAACGTGGTATTTAATTATTTTCAAATTTCATTTTCCATGAGTTTCCATTTTCAATTTTATATCCATATTCGTTGTAAATTCGTCCGCCAAAATCAATTTGCATTTCTTGCTTTGGTTCAGCACCCGGTATAGAAGAGTGAAATTGGTCAGCGGGAATTACTCATTAACGATTCTCGGCAACTGACGTGCAGGGTTTACGTTAAGCTGATCTGACAATCAGTTCCCTATTGATGTATGGCCACCAGCAATATGTAGCCATACAGATCAAGCCCAATGTACTGGATGGCTTGTATGTAGATCATCAATGAGCGCTTCCCAAAAGAATTAGGTACCGCTATCTTTTCGTCTATGCAAAAGCAACCGGAACGCACGTGAAAGTCCCGCCAATAGAAATAGATTCACTGGTTTATCTCTTGCAATCTGACTTCATTATTAGTGAGTATGCAACCACGCACCTCATTGAGAACCGCATTTCTGCTTGTTAGTGACGCTATTAGAGATTTGCTAAAAACTTCACCTAACTAATATTTTGTCAAAGATTAGTAGTTGCAGACTGGGTGTGAGTATTGTGTTGATGTTTGAGGATGCCGCTGGGGATGTTGGTGGGAGGGTTGTAAAAAATGGATCCGCTGAGCCGGAGAGTCACCGAATCGACCTCTAGTAATTCGTTTCGTGGGGGGGCATATTGATTTGGTTTATGTATTTTAATTTAGTTTGATTAATACTCTGATGAGAGTTGAAATGTGATTTTGAGACAATTGTATTTGACTGATTTTTAGGGGTGAGTTCGGGCAAAAAGCACAAATTTTTTAATGCTGGTTGACTTTTTTAATTATGATTGGAATGTGATTGGAAGTTGTGTTTCTCGCCCCGCAGAAAATTTTACATTCCGATATTGGGAAGATTGGTTAAAATGAGGTAGGTGGATTTCGCTTATAGAGTGTGGCGTTAATTGGTATTTTCGATGCAGGGTATGCATATTTAAAAACGTTTACATTGTAGCTGGTATCTTCTAATGGATTTCACTTAGTCGGCCATGAGCGAAATGCATGCGAGTGTAAATGGGTGTCGAACGTGCTAACAAAAATATTGAATTCGCGATAGATGCACTATTAGAAGCAATTTGCTGTGCGGATTATATGCTTTAAGCAAATTGTGTAAGTGGAGAGCGTATTGGTTAGAGTTTAATTTTATGGAGCTCGGGAAGCGGAAAGCAGTTCAAGTTTTGCAACAATGCACACGACGGGCTAGCTTGACACGCATCGCGTTCCAATAATGGTATGGGCCTTCAAAGCGAGGTGCGAAGGAATCGAGTCTCTCCGTCTGTGCTATGCTTCTCCCGGTCATTGGCGTCTTTGGTCGCACGAGTCATCCAATTCTCAACCTCGATATCCCTACTGTAGCCGTTTTCCCACATGTTGTCAGGGACGATAGCTTCAGGGTTAATCGTCACCTAAACAAAAGTTAACAATTTTCTCGTAAGGGAGATTGGACAACCTAGGTGCAGAACAGATTACGCTCAGCTGGGTCTTAGGCTTTCTACCAAAGTAGGCTTTGAAGGGCGAAATCTTTGTTGTTTCCTGTTTACATATTCGCAGTTGGTGAATGATAATCTTTTGTGCGTCATTTATGCAGAACGAATTAGAAGCCAAATTTTCTTCTTTGATACATGCAATTTTGTTATTT
Source organism: Convolutriloba macropyga (assembly GCF_964194025.1). Classification (NCBI taxonomy): domain Eukaryota; kingdom Metazoa; phylum Xenacoelomorpha; order Acoela; family Convolutidae; genus Convolutriloba; species Convolutriloba macropyga. The sequence goes on from NW_027449189.1 coordinate 5,798, forward strand.
ATTGTCTATATAAGTTTTTCTACCAGTCCAATAGCTCGATCATCGTTGACAGGAGTTTCAAAAATTTCAATATTAATCTTATTACAGGACGTTTTTACTTGAAGTCCCACAAGACATTTGATGCGGACGCAACCGGAATGCACGCGAAAGTCACGCCAATAGAATTAGATGCACGGGTTTAGCTCTTTCAATCTAGCTTCATTATTAGTGAGGATGCAATCACGCACCTCATTGAGAACCGCATATCTGCTTGTTAGTGACGCTATTAGAGATTCGCTAAAAACTACCCTGTTATATTGTCAAAGGTTGGTATTTGCGGACTGTGTGTGAGCGGTGTGTTGATGTTTGAGATTGCCGCTGGGGATGGTGGAGGGAGGGTTGTAGAAAGTGGATCTGCTGAGCAGGAGAGTCACCAAGTCGATCTCTAGTAATTCGTTTCTTGGGGCATATTGATTTGGTTTTTTTTAGTTTAAATTAGTTTGATTAATATTCTGATGAGAGTTAAAATTTGATTTTGAGACAATTATAGTTGACTGATTTTAGTCGGCAAAAAAACACTAATTTTTTATTGTTGATTGACTTTTGTAATTTTGATTGGAATGTCTAATAATTAACAGAAATCTGGTGTATAAAGATGTGTTTCTCGCAACGCGGATTATTTTACATTTCAAAATTGGAAAGAGTGGTTAAAATGAAATAAGTGGATTTCGCTTAGCGAGTGTAGTGTTATCTGGAATTTTTGATGCAGGGTTTGCATCTTTAGAAATGTTTACATTGTAGCTGGTATTTTTTAATGGATTTCACTTGGTCGGTAATCAGTGGAATGCATGGGTGTCATATGTGCTAAATAAAATTTTGAATTCGTAGATGCACTATTAGTAGTAATTCGCTGTGCGGGATTATATGTTTTAAGCAAATTGTGTAAATGAAGAGCGTATTGGTTAGAGTTTAATTTTATGGAGCTTGAGGAATCGGAAATCAATTCAAATTTGTAACAATGAAATTCTCATCATAAGCAGAAACTTTTTTAGCTTTCTGAATAACGTTTCGATATAAATCTAGTCAACCACGCCCATCTTAGCACCCTGCATATGTTCAATTTCAAACCGTTAGGTTAGAAGTATATCTACCCAATGAATGAGATGGCTATTGTTTGAATTGTTTGACCGGTTTTCTTTTAATTTTGAAATACGTGCTCTGTGATCGGTAATAATGTTATTTAGTTTTCCGTACAAATAGTTTTTAAAATAATCAATGGACCAGACTACACCTAGTAATTCTAATTCTTTAACACTGTGCTATTCTTCGCAAGAGTTTAGGAATCTAGAAGTAAAAGCAATCGATTTCCATCCGTCCACTGTTAATTGTTCAATACCAGCGCCGAGCCCGGAACGTGAAACATCACAATTAACCCGAGTTTCGATTTGCGAGTGGTTATGGTGATTTTCAGTCGCACTTGCAATGTGATTCTTCATTCAAGAATACAATAATTTTCGTGCGTTTGGATCCAAATGACTTCATTAGATTTCTCAATAATGGGCGTAGCGGATGGCTAATTCGTGCAAGATTTGGGATGAATTTACTTATGTAATGCACAGAACCGAGGAAAGGACGAAGTTTCTTTTGTGTTTTTGGTGCATAAGGTTGCACGTGTTTTTGTATCGGTTGGCAATATACCCGATTGTGAAATATGATAACCGAGCCAGTCAGTTTCTAATTTAGAAAAATGACATTTCGCAAAAATAATTCTACGACATTCTTCATCCAGTCTTTTGAGACAGTTGAAAACATGTTGTTTATCATCTTCTTGTAATCATCTGCTAACAATTAGAATATCGTCGAGAAATCAGCATAAATTTTCAGTCCTACTGAGGTTTAATCCACGGCACTTTGAAATTCATCTGGCATATCTGTGTGACCATAAAATCCATTTTGAAATCTGTAAGTACCTGTCATATCGCCGCTTATTAAATTGAAAATGAAATGATTCGCTGCATTGGGGTCTAAATTTAATTGACTATGCGCATACTTAAGATCTAATGTAGAAAAATTTGTTGTGCTTTGCGACGCGGGATCATTCATCTGTTGAGAAAAAGATGCGATGAGCGTATTGATATTCGGCATTTGGTACTTGTTTCTGCGCATAGCTTTATTGAGTTTTTCTGAATACGTGCAAACTTTTTTGACTGGTCCTTTTTAGCAATGACTACAATTTTTGAAATAAAATATTTATGTGGGCAATTTGTGAGTTTTGTTATGTGTTTTTCATCAAGCATATTTTTCAGTGTTCAGTGTTCACTTTATCTTGAAAATTAATGGGTGTGGGTGTCGAGTAATCTGAGTTGTTAAATCGGGAAATTGTAAAGCTCTGCTTTCTTCAAAAGCGGAATGTGGGCAATTATTGTTCATTTGTTTAACCTGTTGTGCAGAGGATTTTGTGACTGCAATTCCTATTTTGTCAAAAAAAGAGGTCAGAACCGATGAGTGGTTTGAGGCCATCGGAAATGAATATGAAAGTAGCTGCTGAGGTATGCCAGCCTTCGCTTGTTATGGGTGGTCCGGTTTTACCCTCAATTTGCACCGATTCGTTTGAGAAAGTGCGAGATTGTGGTTTATCGATTTCGCGTACCCAGATTGCATATGGATGGCTGCGCTGGATTGCTGTTTACCACTCGCGTTGCGAGTGACTTATTCAAAATGCTACAAGTACTTCCGGAGTTAACGAGTTGAGTTGTCGAAATATTACCGACTTCAGTATGCGTATTCTATTTTCTCAAGATCGTTTGGAACTGTAGCCACCATGTTATCGTCGCCGCTACTGTAGCCGGATTCGTAAAGTATCGACAATGATTGTAAGAAATTCACGGTGTCTTTGAGATGAGGTTCCGTGTTAGCTGACCTTTCTCTGGGTTCTGAGATTTCTGATTCTTTTGTTTTTGACAGACCACATACTTTTGATATATGGTTTAACAGACCACAATTATTGCAAGTTTTTTTGCGATACATTTGCCCTGGTGTTTAGGAAGCCAATTTCTCGCATTATTTGCCAATTTCTCGCAATAAAGAAGGATGCACGGTTGCCTTGCTTTGGAAACTTTTTGAAAAAGACCAATTCCAAGAGCGGGTACTGGATGGATGCTGAATTCCATAAACGCTGACCGGATTGAGAGTTTTGTTTTGTGATTGAATTTGGTGCTGACTTCAAATCCCGAGTTTCATATTTTTTGCTAGCTCTAGGGCTTTCCTCGGCTCTATTGTCTGTTTTAGGAGTTTCTTTTGCATTTCGGGGTCGATTAGATTGGTTGAAATCTGGAAAATTGTATATGACGCGTTCATCAGACCTAGAAACATCAATTTTGACCAACACGTTTCTGATCAAATTTCTTTCCTTTTTTCAATATTGCGGTTTTAGGCCAACTCCTTGAGTTTTCCAAAGAATTGCTCAACAGTTTCTCCCCTGAGCTGTTTTATGACGAGGAAAACGTGTCTGTCAAAGGTGATGTTTCTAGGTCTGATGAACGCGTCTTCTACAATTTTCCACATTTCAGCGGTTGTGAGAGTGTCTATCGTTTTGTGTGGAGTCTTACTGTTGAGCATTTGGCGCCCCTCTACGCTAATTTTAATGTAGAGAAAGGATGCCGTCTTTCGATCGGCGAGTGGCTAAGGTTTTTCTCCGCACATTATTCCGATTTCAATAAATCTTTGGCATATGTTTTGCCGATTCTTTTTTTGTTGCGCATTTCGGGCATTGTGTTCCCGTTCTGATTGCGCTGAAGGTCCGGTGATCGTTTCTTTGCATATTGGTTCCAATTGAAGTTCTAACAATTGGGGTTTCGGGCCCACAAGTGTATCCAGTATGTTTTCCTTGGCGATCAAGGATAGTTTATACTGATATAAACCTCCATATTTCCAATCGGAGAGGCGTTTCGTGTGTAGGTTTAATCCAAAAGGTGTCGATTCCTAGTGGGGTGTTTTTGTTGGCTAGCTGCGCCATTTCCTACTTTACTTGATTACAGTCGACTTCTCCATGCGAAGACACATTTTTAAATGTAGTTGGATTTCGTCAGGTGAAATGCCTGCAAAATTTTGCACTTGATTCTGCGGAGTGGAGTCAGAGATTGGAGCAAGTGATAATGAATTGAGAAATATGAAGAATAGAGGTGAAGTGGTTGTCAACAAAGGAAATCAGGTAAACAGACATGTCTGGTCACGAGGCGGGAAATAAATTTCAACTGACTAAAAAGCAACTTAAAGCGGGAAACGTTAAATACTGACTAGAAGTGAAGTAAGGATGATGGGTAAACTGAAATTTGAACTAAAAAATGACAGCTTATCACAATTTACTGCTCTAAATAAATTAGAAAATTACTAAAAAATGTACAGGTATCACAATAGCCTTATTGTAAATCACGAAATTTGGACGTTTTGGGGATCATGCCGATTCAGGTCGAAGTCGCGGCGACATTATCTTTTGTCATGATAGAGTAAGAGATACAATAATGACAGCTTGCACGTCAGCCAATCTTCCTCCTGCTTGCCAGCAAAAACATTTTCTACCTCAAGACCTTTATTAGTCCACTTTTATAGCCTTTATTACCTTTATAACCTTTATTATTTTGGATAACTCGCAGCTATAGACGTCACCACTATGTCCCCTTTGGCAATTTAATTTCAGATGCGGTGAGGACGTGCGGCTAGGCTCTAAGCATAGTGGAAGGTACAAAACTGAGCGTTTTCATCGGAAATGCAGCGAGACAGGCCTACATTTGATACCATTGCCAAGAAACACTTCCCTTCCGTTGAACTATCCGAAATAATGAGGAAAACATTGAAAAAAGTAACAGAGGCATTTGCAACCTTCAGCCCTATCCAAACTACACAATCGGCTTGTAAGGCAGGAACAAAAAATGAACTGCCACATGTTCTGTTTCATTTTGTACAAATGAAGCTGCATTGCCCAATTGAATTGATTAAGTTTAGGTTTTTCTGTCTCGCCCAATGAGCGGAGAGACCAAGTAAATGTGGTTTAAACTGTCAAATATTGTCACGTAATCAGAGGGGATAGCTTTATTTCATACGAATAATGTTAACAATAAGTCGAGAAATGGCAAATTGTTTGTAGTACGCAAATACCAAAGGAGCTGCTGTTATTGAATACCTGAACGATCCAATGATATACTCAATCAAAAACTCTTTGTCTCTAATTGTAAATTTTTAGTTTAAATCACGCTCCAGTAGAACCAAAGCTAATTCATCAAAATCAATTTTAAAAACACGCTGAAATGAAAGTTTTTCATTAAACATTTAAAGCATTGGAAGTTTATTGTATACGTTCTATTTTTTTCTGCACCTATTGCTGAATCATTTGAGAACGTGAATACTCATTAAAAAGTCTGTTTTAGATAATAACTTAGCAATTTTTTGTTCTGATTCGATTTCTCTGTCTGGCAAACAAAATATTATCGTGAGCGTGAAAACTTTATGAGCTAAATTTTACAAAATTTGCAAATTACAGTATTTTACAATGCTTGCAAAGAGATGTTCTGATGGACGAGAACAGATTCTTGCAGACGTTTTTGTATTCATTTTTTGGAGAAATAGAAATGCAGTTAGGTACGAGCCAAAGATAGATATTTCAGTTATTTTTAACGAATATTTTTAATGTTTTACAGACACTTCGGAAGTTTTTTTGACACACTCCAGTCGGAACTATGTTTCAAGCTTCGTTAGCTTTGCTAGAATACCAAAATTTTAAGCTTCTCCATTTCCAGTCTCGTCCTTTTCTTCAAGTTCTTCAATGCGACTTTTGACACTTCTTTCGTATTCGCTGACATGATTTGTCAGTACATCTGGATTGTTTTTGGCCTTGTCAAGCGTAGCTGCCAGATCTAGCATATTTCGCAACTGCTTCAGTCTATTTTCTTTTTCAACATGCTTTCCACGCTCCTCCGAGTCAATAAGGCGCTTAATGTAGTCAATATTGGTCAGATAGGAGTTGCGCATTGCAATTTCATCGAGTCTGTTTGTTGCACTTGCAGCGCTCATAATATCTTCAATTACGGATTTTCGACAGCTTTGGTATTCTTTGAGCAGGTTTTGGAGCAATTTTTTCTTAGCATCCTTGTCCTTGGTTGCAATGTTGTACTTATGCAACATATCTTCAACAGTTTCTTCAACTGTTTCCAAAACATACTTGTAAACGTTGTTGCTATCTCTGTGGGCAGAAGGTGGGCACTGTCCAGGACATACTACACATTTCCCATTCTGAATTGCAACACAAAAGATTTTGATACCGTTACGCGCATAAGTACAGGGGTTGTGACATGTGTGCTTACAACGTTCACAGTTGCTCACATTAACTTGTGAAATTTCTATGACCTTCCTCGGGACTTCTTTGGGTATCTTATGGTCTTTGTTGGATTCAATTGTTCCCTGTAAGACGATGATATTGTCAATGATATTCTCCACATCTCGTAGCTTATTCATCCCATCGTCAATTTTGCTTTGCAGGCGTCCCAGAATAAAATTTAACTTTTCTCGTTCTTGTAGAACGTCTTTTGTTAAGTACAGACTGGCAGGAGCCACGCTATTCAGATGATTGAAGAAGTCTCTAATTGAGGTGTACCCAAATAGCCACGCCATTTCATTTACTTCATTGCTCGGGTTAGATGCGTAGAGAGCTGAATTATTGAACTTGAAATATTTCGAATACGGTATTCGGTGACTTTTCACGCATTCGAGAGCAGGAGGATTCTGGGCGTCAGCGAAAGTAAAGAACAACGAGACATTTCCACTCATATCTTTCCCGAAAATATTCAAAACCTGATCAAAAACGTACTTTTGTTCGCCTGTGAGCCTAGAGCATCCTGACTGGATGACAAAAGCGATCGAAGTAATTTCCTGAACGGGACAAGCATTTCGGTCATTGAAGAAGTTCTGAATTCTAGAAATAGCATGACCATCATAGTCTATGCCTTTGCTGTCAGCAAAACCTGGTGTATCAATCAAGGTAAAGTCATATGGCGCTCCAAAACCTGGCATCCATTCCAGGTCATAACCAGTTACCCAAGAAGTCATACTGCTCGCTTTGCTTGCACCACAACCAATGTCACGTTCCTGCATTTCTTCGTCATCCACAATTAGTTTGAATCGGAAGGCATCATTGTATTGGACACCGTAGATGTAATTGATTAGATTGTTTATCATGAGACTTTTTCCAGCTCCGGTCATTCCAACCATCATGATCACATTCTTTGGTCTATTCGAGTCAGTTCCCCTTGTTCCAAGGCGATAACGCCGAATTTTTTTACTTAGATCTTCAAAGGCAAGTTTGACAGGTAGTTTATAGACTTTCAGTCCGTATGGGATTACTTCTGATGGGCTCAGACAATCATTCTGTATCAAATTATCAGGCACTATCAAACTGCGTGCAAGTTTTGATTCAAGTGTGATTTTATATTTCTCTCTAATTGTTTTAAGTTGCATCGGTAGTTCATTCAGTTTTGCTTCAGCTTTTGCGCCATTTTGAACAAACTCATTCATCTCAGACATAATCAAAGCCACCTCCCCTTTTTTTAAGCTATCTTGAAGACTTTCGTACTCCAAGCAAGCTGATTTGCTAAATTTAAGATGCGATTCAATCAACCTTTTCAGCTCTTTTGCGCATTTCGTTGCATCCAAAATTGATTCGCCGTCCAGTGGACATTCCGCTTTTGATAGTTCGTTTTTGCAGTAAGCCTTCAGTTTCACCAATTTGTTGTTTGCGGTTTCGAGAATTTCCAAATTCCTCCGAAGGGCTCGTCTTTCTTGGTCACTTATTTGCTTTAGGACGTGTGAACTGGTCTTCAAAAAATTTGCTGCAACAAAACCGCAAAGACAAATAAAAGCTAGCAAAACAATAAACCAAATAATCATCTTTCTATAACTGATAACACGTTCCAAAAGGAATAGAAAATCAAGATTTTACTTTGAACCAAACTTTTGTACTCCTAAACCAACCTTGAAAAACTTTCAGGGATTGTGCTAACGAACCAAATAATACTTAGTTATATTACTTGCTAGCGCAAAACTAAATTTCAGCAACTACCATTATTAAAAAAACGCGAGTTTTTGATACGTTTCATTTGCCCCTGGTCAATTAGATTGTTGAAATGCTTGTATTACCATTACTCATTATACGACTAAAACTGATTTTGTTGCCCAAATCCTCATTTGAACTTGTTTTGAAGCAGAAATTCAGATGATACGTTTCATTTGACCGTTATAAGGTTTTTCAATTTGTGGAAAAATTAAAACCGTCCAGTCTTTGGTTTAAGAAAATCACACGCCCACTGAATTTTCCTGTACAAAAGTGTTCAAAAAAGTGTTGGAGCTAATTTGCTGCTTCAAAAAGTTGTTATGGATTTAGGCAACTTCAAACTCTTCTGTTCAAAAGCTGGAACAATACAGTCTTCCAGAAACCAACTGTTATCGATGAGGCGAAAGTTTGTTATAGTGCTCACATTAACTCAACAAACCAATTTCTGAGTAAGAATGTATTTGTCCAATTAGCAATAGTTCAAGCACAGAAGAAGTTTGGTTCAACAGAATACTGTTTTTTTGTATTTTCTTGTGTGCCGATCGAACTAACAAAGAAAAGCTCTTTAACTTTACAAAATTATTTTAAACTCAACTGTTGACTGGTTGCTTTAAACGATTGATTTTAAACTAATATAAAAAACCAAATCGAGTCAAAAAAAATTTTGCAAACAATATTAGCAAATGAGATTTAAGTAAAACTGCAGAATAGTGATATCATTTATTTGCTTCTGTGATAACAAGAAATGGCTTTCAAAAGTTGGCGTTTCAAATTCTTTCGTCAAAATGTTTTAACAAAGAAACTTTTAGCGATAAAGAAATGGCAATTAATTTTTCAAATACGTTATAGCCATTATTCCTAAGAAGGAAAGAACGAGAAATCCTAATTAGGGAAATATTCAGAATAATAACCAAGTGGAAGATAATTAATCATCTTGTGGAATACGAAGTCAGATCCCTCGAATGCAAACACATTATGAGACCTGAAAAACTTGAAAAAAAACTTCCGAATCGGTGATATGAACTTTAAAATACAAAACTGACTGATTCTGAAGGAAATCGCCGTAACAACCCTTTCCATGCCTTGAAGTTTTTGAGAAATTATTATAAACTTGAATCTATCTAAGAATTGGTTTATTTTGTTCAGATCCAGAGAAGAAAAGTCCCATTTCTGAATACTGCAATAAATGAAAAGGTATAATGTGTATCTTACAGTGTTTTCCACCAATGACAGACAAAGAGGTCTCTAATCTCTTTCATCTATCGCATGCTTACTTATCCCAGTCAGGCTGATAGATAAATACACTATGGTTGTATTATTGACTCTGGTGCTGTATATCTTTACCGCCGTTATAATTGAAGTTTATCTTTAGTGTTTTGTAAAATTGGTAAGTCAAAAAGACTAAAGGAAGTTAGCCTTGGATCGGATTAACTGGTGCGAACAGTGAGTTTAAAAAACTTAACCGTAAAAAGAGTTTATCAAAATCAAACAAAATAATCTAAAACAAAAGATCCAAAACATTTTTCACTCCTTTTCGGTAAAGCTAGACTTAGTCACAGAAGACACTCCCCTAAACAATTGTTTCACGAAGAAATAAAACAAACAAAACCGATCAAACTACACTCACAATCCTTAAAACAAACAGATGGATTCACTCTTATCAGCCACCACATGTGACCGTGTTGAAATACCCACCTCTTTACAACAAAAGAATGAACAGTTATTAGAGGATGTTGAGCCATTTTATACAGTTAAAATGCTTAACGCAACAGAACCAACGCTGTTATATACCACAACCTCACAGTTAAAAGCTACTTACGTCGCAGCCCTAGGACAGCAAAAAATTTGAATCCAAAGATATTTTTGCGTTCAACTGCTGTAACAATTTTGCTTCTGACTAAAATTTTCTGCATTTCTTTAGAGCTAGAGAAGAAAAAATTCAATTATGAAAACTGCAGCAGAGGAAAATACCGATTGTGTACTATACAAATTTCTCAACTAAAAAAAGATCGAAAGACTTTTTTTCTTTTAAATAGCGGATGCATACTTATCACAGTCAGTCTGATAGATAAGAACACAATGAGTAGATTTTTGACCTCCTTGATGAATTTTTACCAACGTTACGATACAAAATTTTCAACAGTGTTTTCCAGAGCCAGCTATTCAAAGAGATTAAGGTAAATCAACAACGCGCGCACAAACAAGTAGACCTTGCTCGTTGCCCTTTAAGCCTGTAAAAAGAAAACAAGTAGAGTCCGACTTCATAATTGCGAACACCAACCAAACGTGAATACGCCACTACGAAACATCCAAAGTTGTTCTACACTCTTCTTTGATAAAATTAGACTTAGTCATAGAAGACATTACCCTAAACATTTGTTTCATGAAAAACAAATTAAAAAACCTATCAAACAACACTAACAATCGATAGAACAAACAGATGGAGAAACTCTTTTTATTAGACACCACATATGACAGTGTTGAAATATCCTCTTTACATTGAAGAAAAAACAATTATTAGAAGATGTTGAGCCATTAAATAAATTTAATATCCTCATCACAACGAATTAACGCTGTTAATTAACACAACCTCACAGTTAACAACTCGCTACGTTACTGTAGAACAACAAACATTCCCTTCAAAAAGAAACAGAAAATCACAGATTAATAGAATAGCATTCAAATCCTACCTCATTGAAATCATAGGACAACGTTGAAACCTTGTGGCAGCAAAAAAAAAGATTGAATCTGAAGCAATTTTTTGTGGAAACAAAGTTTCTTCTTTGAAGTTTCCATGAATTGGAAATTATTTTAAACTTGAATCTGACTAAATGTTGCTTCATTTTTTCAGATCTAGAGAAGAAAAATTCAATTGTGAAAACTGCAGCAGATGAAAATACCGATTGTGTTTTACACATTGTTCTCAGTTAACCGCAGACTTAGAAGACTTTTTCTCATTTGAATAGCGGCTGCATACTTGTGCGGAAACACACAATGTGTGAAATTTTGAACCCCTTGATGTATATTTTTAACACCGTTATAATTGAAGTTTATCTGCAGTGTTTTCAAGAGCCAAATATTCAAAGAGATTTAGTTACGTCTACAACGCTAGTACAAATAAGTAGACCAACCTTTTTACGCCTTAAGGCTGTAAAAAGAAATCAAATAGGGTCAAATAGGGCCTGAACATTGAGTAAATAAATTGTAACCGTAAAATGAACTCATTGGAAACAATCACAATATTCTAAAACGCTTGATCCAAAACATTTTTTCCTCATTTTTGTTAAAAATTAGACTTGGTCGCAAAAGACACTATCCTAAACATTTGTTTCACGAACAAATAAAAAGAAAACAAAAACGATTGAACTCTTTCACAATACAAAAAAAAATAGATGAAGACACCCTTCTCATCAATAACCAGATATGACTATGGAGAAAAACAATCCTTACAGCAAAAATGTGAGCAAACTTTAGAAGATTTTGAACCGTTTTTTATAGTTAAAGTCCATAACACAACCAAATTGGCCTCCTAATACACGCTACATCAAAGTTAAGAGCTCATTACGTCACTGCCGAACAACAACCATCCTCGTCAATAATATACAAGAAATCACAGATTGCTAGATTAGCATTCACATCATGACTCATTGAAATCTCAGGACAACAATTAAGACAACGAACAAGTTTAAAAATTGGGGACCAGTTAACGAAATTGCCACATTCTTCTCATTTACGATTCACTTTTTGTCCTCTTTAAGCTGTAAGCTGCACTTTTGATTTTTTTTTCCAATAAAATCAAAGAGGCAATCACTTACTTTAAAGACCAAAAAATGATGAATTTAAAAAATCAACCACTAATTTTCTAAACGACTGGTTTTCAAGCTAACACAGATACTATTCACTTAAGTGTACATAAAAAAATTCCTCGCCAAGAAATAGAGGGAACTATATTTAACTCAAGTGGTTTTAAGCACACTTACGAATGCTGATCTTCAAGAATCAGATAAAATAGAAAATTAAATATTTCTTCCGCGGCTTTTACACGGTGCCTGTAAAAATCTCTTACGTCATGTATAAAAGGCACTAAAAACAATTGCAAAAGCCTTCTGACATCTAGTAACCAAACTCCAAAAGATGTTCTGCAATACATCTACAACTCAGAATAGTTTCCACAAAACTACGTCTCTATACCATAAGTATCCTCAGAATAAATGCAGAAACCACAAATAGATAAACAACAAATAACATTCAGAAACCATAACGTGGAAAATAGCACTTTCACAGTGGATGATGTAACCGAATCAACTTTTTCTTTAGAAATATTAACATCAGGACCACAAAATTTTGACTCTATCTTTCACACACAACACATGGATACAAATTCTAAGGAAACCAACGTAACAGATTTTCATTCCACTCTCCTTCAAGGCGGAACAATGTTTTTATCGCATACCTTTGAAACCATGTCACTTGGTGATTTACAAAAGAAAATATTCTAAACTCACTAAAACCAAAGTATTTAAGAGAAGTATAAATTACAAAAACTATTTCACAGAACCAACCAAACGTGAATACGCGACTACGAAAGATCCATAGTTCTTTTAAGCCCTTCTTTAATAAAATTAGATTTAGTCATAGAAGACATTACCCTAAACAATAGTTTCATGAAAAGAAACAAATTTAAAAACCTTTGAAAACCGATCAAACAACACTAACAATCCACAAAACAAACAGATGGAGACACTCTTCTTATCAGACCCCAAATATGACAGTGCTGAAATACCCTCTTTACCATAATTGGCCCCGCTCAACAATTATACCCTCATTTAACACTAAAAATTGAAAAGTACTGGCGAGCTTTTCAAAACAATTAATCGCGAAATTCAAAACAATTCGATAACTGACCATTACAAACCCAAAAACAATTACTCCAAGGAAATATTACTCGTGCCTCTGGCGAACAAATAAAAATATTAGCGCTACGAAAAGAACAATAGACTAAAAATCATTTAACAATAATCCAGACTTGAGAGTCGCAAAAAAGAACGACGTTTTAATGATAGCAATCAATACACAATTACCAAATGTTGAACTATTTTATACAGTTAAGATCCTTAACATAAACGAACTCCGTTGTTAAATAATACAACCTCACAGTTTTTCTTGAGTTGGAAATTATTTTAAATTTAAATCTGACTACAATTTTTTTCATTGTTACAGAGCTAGAAAAAAATTAATTGAGAATACTGCAGCAGATGAAAAAACCAAATGTGAAATTATACAATGTTCTCCGCGAATCACAGACTGGAAAGACTCTATTTTATTCTAAAAAGCGGATGTATACTTATCAATGCCAGTCTGATAGATAACTGAACTATCCGTATACTATTTACTCCGGTGCTGTATATCTCTACCAACGTTATAATTGAAGTTTATCTTTAGTATTTTCCAGAACCAGTTAGTGAAAGAGATTCAAGTAAACCTACTTCGCGCTCACAACTAAGTAGATCTAGCTTTTTACCCCTTAAGGCATCAAAAAGAACCCAAATAGAGTCAACCCTAAGTAATCCAACACTAGAAAGAACTCAATGGAATCAAAAACAATTGTCAACAAGACGTAGTCACATGAGACAACAGTTTAAAATGTTGCTTCACCGACAACAAAAAAAAGAAAAGCGATTGAACTACACTCAAAATCGAAGAAACAAACAGGTGGAGAAACACTTCTCATCAGACACTACATATGACAGTGTTGAAATATCCTCTTTACATTAAAAAAGAACAATTATTAGGAGATGTTGAGCCATTTAACACAGTTAACAACCTCAACACAACGCTTTTATATAACAGAACCTCACAATTTAAAGCTACTTAAATTGCAGCCTTAGAACAGCAAAAAATTGAATCCAAAGAAATTTTTACGTTCAACTGCTGTAATAAAATCTTTTCTTTGAGATTTCTTTGAACTTGAAATTATATTTAAATTAAATTTGACTAAAATTTGCTTCATTTCTGCAGAGCTAGAGAAGAAAAAGTTCAATTGTGAAAATTGCAGCAGAGGAAAATACCAATTGTGTACTATACAACTTGCTCAACTAATTAAAATTTAGAAAACTTTTGCCTTTTAAATAGCGGATGCATACTTATCAAGGTCAGTCTGATAGATAAGAACACAATGAGTAGAATTTTGACCTCCTTGATGTTTTTTTACCAACGTTCCGATACAAAATTATCAACGGTGTTTTCCAGAGCCAGTTATTCAAAGAGATTAAGGTAAATCAACAACGCGAGCACAAATAAGTAGACCTTGCTCGTTGCCCCTTAAGTCTGTAAAAAGAAACCAAGTATAGTCCGACTTCATGAAAAAAAAATTGAGTTAATAGATTAAAGCCATAATAGAACTCATTGGAATCAAGCACAATATTCTAATACAAATGATCCAAATTTTTTTCCATACTCTTTTATGGTTAAATTAGACTTAGTCGCAGGAGACGCTATCCTAAACAATTGTTTCACGGACAACAAATAAGATCGGAAACGATTAAAATCTTCTCACAATCCAAAAACCAAATAGATGGAGACGCTCTTCTTATCAGTCACCACATTTGACGCACAAGAAATACCCTCCCTACAGCCAGAGAATGAGCAAACTTTAGAAGATGTTGAACCAAATTATAATTTTAAAATCCGTAACAAAACCAAGTTGACCCTCTTAAAACACTCAACCTCACATCTAAAAGCTCAGCACGTTACTGTAGTACAAAAACCATTTTCGTCAATAATATACAATGTTTCACAGATTGCTAGATTAGCATTCACATCATGATCTCAGGACAACAATTAAGACGAGGAACAAGTTTAATGATAGGGGACTCATTAACCAAATTGCCACACTCTTTTTATTTACGATACAATCTTTGTCCTCTTTCAGCTACCTCTTTTGAATTTTCCAAGGATTTCAAAGCGACTATCACTTAGACCAAACATATGATCAATTTAATCAACCACTAATTTCCTAAAACGACTATCTTTCACACTAAACACAGACACTATTCACTTATGTGTACACAAAATTGCATGAAAAATATATAGAAGGATTTATTCATTTAACTCACGCCGTTTTAAGCACAGATACGAATACTGATCTTCCAGAATCAGATACAATAGAATTTTTAGTTTTTTGTACACGGCTCTTACACCATGCCTTGAAAAATCTCATACGTCACATTTAAAAAGCACTAAAACCGACTGCAAAAGCCTTTTGACATCTAGTAACCAAACTCCACAAGAATTTCTGCAATATATCCACAACTCGGAAATGTTTCAACAAAACGACGTCTCTAAACGCACTGAAACCAATACATTCAACAAAAGGACAAATTTCAAAAACTACTTCACAGAACCTATCAAACGTGAATACGCCACTAGGGAAATTGCAAAGACAAAACTCATTCCAATTTAACACTCAGCCAGTATTGACAAAAAGTTCCAAACAACCGCTTCGAGAGTTGTCAACTAATCAAACAATTCAGTTAACATCTCAACAGCTCTTTAACTCTCTCTAGACAATTAAAAACACAAATTAACCGAATACCAACAAACGCTCCAACTGCAAACCATAAGCGCTTTCAACTGATACACCCTATCCTACAGTGAGACGCAACTCTCAAATGATGATCCCGCACCAAAGAGGCTCAGTTACCATGCAACAATCTTTAAGGCCCTCTGTTAACAAAGACTCATGGTAGATAGCAGAAGATTTCATAATTGCTATCAAAGCAAACTTGACTAGGACAATGGGACCAGATCAAACTGATTCGCTTTCAAAGCAGCATGGATTCTCAAATCAATTGCAACGATTCAAAAAGCATTAATTGGCCCCGCTCAACAATTATACCCCTGACCATCACAAACCCAAGCACAATTATTCCAGAGAAATATTACTCGTGCCTCTGGCGAACAAATAAGATATTAGTACTTCAAAAACAACAATAGATTAAAAAATCATTTAACAATAATCCAGACATGAGAATCGCTAAAATGAACGATGCTTTGTTGATAGCAATTGATACACAATTAGCAAGATTTGCGATAGAAAAGATCGCAAACCTTAAATCAACAGCATCGGAACCCTTGCTTCCAATTGCACAATTGGTAGAACAATTTATCAGGAAGCTATCACACGAACACATATTGACAGACATAAAATCAAATCAACTTCAACTCTATCAATTAGAAAGAGAAATGCTAATTTTGGAAAATGAAAATTGCTCAAGTGAGGACATCAGTGCTATGGAACAATACAGAGCACATATATTAATATGAAACGGCACAAGTACTCAAACGACTCAAACACCTGAGTCTTAAAATTTGTAGTAAAGGTTCCAAATCAGGCAAAATTATTTGAACTTGCCCGGATCACTGCTCCACCAAACCGGTTGATAAACCAAATTTCCAAAAACAAACTTTTAATCAATCAGTGAAAGGAAACGAAAATTTTTCAAAATAATGAATAGAATAAAATATTGTGACTAGTAAGCCATTACCATATGCCTGCCACTCTCACAGTGAAAGTAGAGGAAGAGGAGACTGTTTTCCACAAAGAAACCATAGATTAAACAAGTATTCAAAATCACTGAAGAGAATCATATCTAACACACAGAAATGCCATTGGACTGCCAAACCGATCGGGTTCCTCATACCCAAGACCACAAAACTATCAAACTAATAAACCATCTAGTTAATGAAATAAATGTTCTCAAAGCTCTCAACCACAGTCGCCAAACACAGCTGAACTGATAATCGTCGTGACGACCATTCTCAAGAAACTATTAAATCCCAATTAGATCAAGAAACCACAAACACATCAATGGTTCGATCAGAAATAAGTGAAACACAAAACGTCTCAAAAAAACTATTAACACAATAACTTAATGCTTTGTTCATAGAACTCAAAAAGATACACAAGAAGAAAACTTCAACTATCAAGAAGAATGTATTACTCTTACAGAAGAATATGTTTTCTAATCTTCATCAAATAAGTTTTTTGGGCACGACCCCTTTTTGTATATACCCAATATATTAATCTTTACTGACGAATAATGTCACCCTCACAATTTGAAATAGTTTTTCTCCTTGACCCATTAGCAACATAAGATGTACTAAATAACGATATTTGGAATAAAGTAAAAGGACCCTTAAATGCTAATTAACAGTATATAATTTCATTCTTTCTGCAGCGATTAATACAAAATTACACACTAATGGCACAGTTAAATTTGACTGGCATCACTTTCAGAAAATTATGATGCAATACAAGACACAACCCACAAATTGAAAATAAAACAAGAATACAGCGTAAAATATGTTACGTTTTTTTTCTTATTACTCTTTTTTTATTATGTCTTATTGATCTTGATTATTTCCAGTTATTGGTGCCAAAAGTTCTATTTCCAACCTCTTGATCACAAGAAAATATTATAATCCCTCACCTCATTTAAAGGCA